>NW_023662982.1:0-2500 GCF_015228065.2 Penaeus monodon
ACAGTAATAACGATATTAATTAGAGTAATGATATAAATAATTATTATAAAGACGTTATTATTTTTATTATTGTTGTTATTACTATTATTATTGTAGTTTTTATTAGTATAGTTGTAAAAATATATATTATAACTGCAATAATTACAATGATAATGATAATAATTGTAATAATGATGATAATAATTGCAATAATGGTGATAATGATGATTATAATGATGATAATGAGGATGATAACAATAATGATGATAATCATGATAATAATGATGATAATAACAGGAATTGTGTCCATATATAATAAAAAAGGTAAAAGAAAAAAAAAAATCCCAAAAGTCGAAAAAGCGGCAAAATCTAGGGAAATAAAGCCTTTTGATAGTATACTCCAAAATGACGTTTTTTTTTTTCCATTCATTTGATGATTTTGGCAAGAATTAGGGTAATAATGATAGTAATTACCAGAATTCTATTAATCATGACAATAATGATGATAAAAGTGAGAATAAAGAGAATTTGGAGAACATTTGATGATTATTAATATTATTATCATTATCATTATTATTATCCTTATTATTATTATCATTATCATTATTATTATTATTTTTTTTATTATTATTATTATTATTATTATTATTATCATTATTATTATTATTTTTATCATTATTATTATTATTATTATTTTGATTGTTAGTATTATTGCCAGAAAATATATTATAAATGTAATAATAACAATAATAATAATAATAACAATAAGTATAATAACACTAATACTAATCGTTATAATACTGTTATTAATACTATTATTGTTATTATTATCATTATTATTATTTTTACTGGTAGTATAATTGCAAAAATAATTATTATAACAGTAATAATTACAGTAATAACGATATTAATTAGAGTAATGACATAAATAATTATTATAAAGACGTTATTATTGTTATTATTGTTGTTATTTCTATCATTATTGTAGTTGTTATTTGTATAGTTGTAAAAATATATATTATAACTGCAATAATTGCAATAATAATGACAATAATTGCAATAAAGTGATAATAATTGCAATAATGATGATAATGATGATGATAATGATGATGATAACGACAATAATGATGATAATCATGATAATAATGATGATAATAACAGGAATTGTGTCCATATATAAGAAAAAAGGTAAAAGAAAAAAAAATCCCAAAAGTCGAAAAAGCGGCAAAATCTAGCGAAATATAGCCTTTTGAGAGTAGACTCCAAAATGACGTTTTTTCCATTCATTTGATGATTTTGGCAATAATTAGGGTAATAATGATAATAATTACCAGAATTCTATTAATCATGACAATAATGATGATAAAAGTGAGAATAAAGAGAATTTGGAGAACATTTGATGATTATTAATATTATTATCATTATCATTATTATTATCATTATTATTATTATTATCATTATTATTATTATTATTATTATTATTATTATTATTATTATTATTATTATTATTATATATTATTATCATTATTTTTATTATTATTACTTTAATTATTAGTATTATTGCCAAAAATATATTATAACTGTAATAATAACAGTAATAACGATATTAATTAGAATAATGATATAAATAATTATTATAAAGACGTTATTATTGTTATTATTGTTGTTATTACTATTATTATTGTAGTTGTTATTAGTATAGTTGTAAAAATATATATTATAACTGCAATAATTGCAATAATAATGATAATAATTGCAATAAAGTGATAGTAATGATGATATGATGATTATATCAATAATGATGATTATGATGATGAAAATGATGATGATAACGACAATAAAAATGATAATCATGATAATAATGATGATAATAACAGGAATTGTGTCCATATATAATATAAAAAAAGTAAAAGAAAAAAAATTCCCAAAAGTCGAAAAAGTGGCAAAATCTAGCGAAATATAGCCTTTTGAGAGTATACTCCAAAATGACGTTTTTTCCATTCATTTGATGATTTTGGCAATAATTAAAGTAATAATGATAATGATTACCAGAATTCTATTAATCATGACAATAATGATGATAAAATGAGAATAAAGAGAATTTGGATAACATTTGATGATTATTAATATTATTATCATTATAATTATAATTATCCTTATTATTATTATTACTATTATTATTATTATTATTATTATTATTATTATTATTATTATTATTATTATTATTATTATTATTATTATTATTATCATTATTATTATTATTATTACTTTAATTATTAGTATTATTGCCAAAAAATATATTATAACTGTAATGATAACAATAATAACGATATTAATTAGAATAATGATATAAATAATTATTATAAAGACGTTATTATTGTTATTATTGTTGTTATTACTATTATTATTGTAGTTGTTATTAGTATAGTTGTAAAAAATATATATTATAACTGCAACAATTGCAATAATAATGATAATAATTGCAATAATGATGATAAATATTGCAATAATGATGATAATG
>NW_023662982.1:10000-12500 GCF_015228065.2 Penaeus monodon
TAAAAGGAGGTAATGAAACTTTTACAGAATATGCTCATATGCTTACAAAGCTTCGCAACCGGTGGCTAACGGCTAGTGGAGTGACAACATTTGAAGGTTTATGCGAATTTGTGACACTCGAGCAGTTCATTAGAGGAGTATCTCCAGATATCCGTGTGTACCTATGTGAAAAAGAGGTGGCAACATTAACGAGAGCTGCTACTTTAGCAGAAAATTATAGTTTAATACATCAAAGTAACGCTAACAGATTAAGACCAACCTCGGCATCCCCTTTTTCCCGCTCGGTAGCTGGGAGGCTGAATTTAGAGGGTCGCATAAATCAGGATGGTTCAAATAAAAAGGGTCCTTTTATTGACAATGGAGTCTCTAATACGCGAAATCGAGATTGCTTTTATTGTAAAAGACCAGGTCATTTTGTTGCTAATTGCCCAAAGTTGGAAGGCAAATCCTATGACGCGAGCGGCGACCGGTATTCCAATCTTGCCCTTGCATCACATCCATTAGTTCGACCACAGGACTCTGAAGAATTCCGTCAGAGTGAACCACAGTCACTGTTTAAACCATTCATGTTTGAAGGCTCTATATCTAAGTCTGAAGGGACAGAAACATTTCCAGTGAGCATATTGAGGGATACTGCAGCTTCTAAGAGTGTAGTGGTGAAAGGGGCCGTCCCTTTTATCGAAGAATCATACACGGGCGAAAGTGTAGTAGTTAAGGGATTCGGCGGTACTGTTACAGTGCCTTTGTGTCGCATCTACTTAAAGAGTAAACTCTTATCTAAATCGGTAATTGTAGGTGTACAAGACTCGCTGCCAATCGAGGGAGCTACCTTTTTGATGGCAAATGATATAGCAGGGGAGTTAGTGGTACCAGACCCTGTAGTGCGTGCAAAGCCCCTCATGTTTAGTCCTACCGCAGAAGTTGAAAAAAAGTATCCGTACTTGTTTCCTGTCTGTGCAGTCACACTAAGTAAGGCAAAAGAGACGGAGGGTATTGACAGCATAGATTCTATAACTAAAGATTATTCCCTCGGTTTAGATTTTCTGTTTGATAGAAGAGATGATATTATGACAGGGGGACCAGATCAGGAGAAAGTTGATGGTAAAAGCTCGAACAGCAAAATAATTGAAAAGAAAAATGAGGAAAGAATCAAAAGCATTCAAGATTTTAGCCAAATACCAATTTCTAGACATGCTCTATTAAAAGCTCAAGAAGATGACTGTTCCTTACAGCCTCTGTTTGCTATAGCTGGATCAGACAAAGATTGCCAGGTTGATTGTAAAGGCTATTATTTGAAGTCAGGTCTGCTCATGCGTAAATACCGCCCACCAGAAGTAGATGCAGAAGAAGTGTGGCATGAGGTCCACCAGATTGTAGTTCCCTTGGTATATAGACCAATGATTCTGAGTCTAGCTCATGATTTTATGGGCGGACATCTCGGAGTGAAAAAAACTTTGGGAAAGGTATTAAGATATTTCTACTGGCCAGGAATTTCATCAGATGTACGTCATTTCTGTCAATCTTGCCATGTTTGTCAAATGTCAGGGAAACCAAATCAAAAGCTGAAACCGGCACCATTAATACCTATCCCTGTAGTCAATGAACCTTTCTCAAAAGTGATTATTGATTGTGTCGGCCCCCTCCCAAAATCTAAGAAAGGAAATCAATTTATGTTAACTATTATGTGTGCTTCAACGAGGTATCCTGAGGCTATTCCCATCAAAAACATAACTTCCAAATCTATTATTCCTTTGCTCATCAAGTTTTTCACTCAACATGGGTTGCCACGATCAGTACAGTCAGACCAGGGTACAAATTTTACTTCCAAGGTGTTTAAACAAGTTATGTCTAGCCTCGGGATTACTCAATATTTAGCTTCTGCTTACCACCCGGAGAGTCAGGGTGCTTTAGAACGATTCCACCAAACACTGAAGAGCACGTTAACCAAATTTTGTCTAGAAACTGGTAAAGACTGGGACGATGGCCTTCCATTAATGTTACATGCTATTAGAAGTGCTAAACAAGAAAGCCTAGGATATTCTCCAGATGAATTGTTGTTTGGAAGAGAGATCAGGGGACCTATGAAATTAATGAGTGAATGTTGGCTTGATGAAGAACATTCTGAGAATGTACATGAATATGTTCAAAATTTGAAAAATAAACTGAGTGTTGTACGAGAATTTGCTATGGAAAATCTGAAAGAGGCTCAAGGAAAGATGAAAGATAACTTTGATAAAATATCTGTGGAAAGACAATTCAACCCAGGAGATAAAGTGCTAATGTTATTGCCCTTAAGGAAGTTACCCCTTCAGGCTAGTTACCAAGGTCCGTTTGAGGTCATTAAGAAAGTGGGGAAAGTGAATTATGTTATATCTACTCCAGGACGCAGAAAGAATAAAAGATTAGTGCATATAAATTTAATTAAGGCTTATCATACACAAAATCCTCAGGTAGTGAATAGCCTTGTACATGAAGCGGGTGATGAGATAAAAAAAAATGT
>NW_023662982.1:29158-34158 GCF_015228065.2 Penaeus monodon
GGAAATTTGGTCCTATATAAAAAAAAAAAAGGAAAAGAAAAAAAACCCCAAAAGTCGAAAAAGCGGAAAAATCAAACAAAAATATACCTTTTGAGAGATACTCCAAAATGACTTTTTTTTTCCTTCATTGATGATTTTGGCAAAAATTTAAAAGTAATAATAAAAGGGATTACCAAAATTCATTAATCATGAAAATAATGATGAAAAAGGAAATAAAGAAAATTTTGGGATAAATTTGTGTTTAAAATTTTATTTTTATTTCTTTTTTTATTATTTTTTTATTATTATTTTATCATTATTTTTTATTATTATTATTTTATTTTTATTATATTATTATTAAAATATTATTTTTATTATTATTTTTATTATTTTTATTATATTTTATTATTATTTTTTATTTTTATTTTAATTTTGTATTATTGCCAAAAATATATTATACTGTAATAAAAAACAAAATAAATAAAAATAATATAATAATACAAATACTATCGTTTAATACGGTTTTTAATATTTTTATTTTTATTATTAATTATTTTTTATTTTTACTGGTAGTAAAATTGCAAAAATGTTTTTAACATATAATTACAGAAATAACGATATCAATTAGAAAAAATGTATGAAAAATTATTATAAAGACGTTATTTTTGTTTTATTTTTTTTATTCTATTATGTTTGTATTGTTGTATATTTGTAAAAATATTATTATAACTGCAATTTGCAATAATATGAAATTTGCAATAATGATGATAATAATTGAAATAAGATAATGATGTGATAATATGATAATGAGATGATAACACAAAAATGATGATAATCATGATAATAATGATGATAAAACAGGAATTGTGTCCAATATAATTTTAAAAAAAAAAGAAAAAAAACCAAAGTCAAAAAAAACGGCAAAATCCAGCGAAATATACCTTTTGAGGATACTCAAAAAATAAATTTTTTTCCATTCATTTGATGTTTTTTGGCAAAATTGGGTAATAATGAAAAAATTTACCAGAACTAAAAACATGACAATAATGTGAAAAAGTGGAATGAAGAGAATTGGAAAACATTTGATGATTATTATATTATTATCATTATATTATTATTATCCTTATTATTTTTTGTTTTTTTTTTTTTATTATTATTATTTTTTTATTATTTTTTTTATTATTTATTTTTTATCTTATTTATTATCATTATTATTTTTTTATTATCTTATTAATTATTATTATTATTTTTATTATTATTTTTATTTTATTTTTATTATTATTATTATTATTATTTTTCCTTTATTATTTTATTTTTATTATTTTTAATTATTAAAATTTTTTTGCCAAAAAATATATTATAAGTATAATAACAATAATAATAATGATAATAAGTATAAAAATACTAATACAAATCGTTATAATACTGTTATTAATTTTAAATTTTGTTTTATTATCATTATTATTTATTTTTAATGGTAGTAAAAATTCAAAAAAATTTATTTAACAGTAAAATTACGTAATAACATTTTAAATTTTAGAAAATGAATAAAAAAATTTATTATAAGGACGTTTTATTATTATTATTGTTGTTATTACTATTTTTTTTGAGTTGCTATTAGTATTTTTGTAAAAAATTTTTTAACTGCAATAATTCCCAATAATAACCCTAATAATTGCAAAATGATGATAATATTTGCAATAATGATGATAAATTTATGAAATGATGAAATGATGATGTAACACAATAATGATGGAAATCATGATAATAATTTGATGATAATAACAGTAATTGTGTCCATATATAATAAAATAAGGTAAAAAAAAAAAAAAATCCCAAAAGTCAAAAAAGGGCAAAATTACGAAAAATACCTTTTGAGGGTATACCCAAAAATTTTTTTCCTTTCATTTTGATTATTTTGGCAATAATTAGGGTAATAATGATAATATTACCAGAATTCATTTAACAAACAATAATGATGATAAAATTTGAGAATAAGAGAATTTGGATAACATTTGAGATTTTTAAATATTATTATCTTACATTATTTTTACCTTTATTATTATTATTATTTCATTATTATTTTTATTAATTTTTTTTTATTTTTATTATTTTTTAATCATTAATTATTTATTTTTATTTTTTATTTTTTTATTATTATTTTTTTATTGTTATTATTAATGTTAAATTATTATTATTATTATTATTATTATTAATTATTTTTTTTATTATCTTTTTATTATTATTTTATTTTAAATTTTTATATTTTCCCAAAAAAATATATTTAACTGTAATAAAAAACAATAATAATAATAATAATAAAAATAAAAATAAGTATAAAAATACTAAATATAATACTATTATTAAATTTTTTTTGTTTTTATATTTATTATTTTTTACGGGGTATTTAATTTGCAAAAATATTATTATAACGAAAACCAATTAAGTAAAACATATTAATTAGAAAATGATATAAAAATTATTAAAGACTTTATTATTTTTATTGTTTTTTTATTACTTTTTTATTGTAGTGTTATTAGTATATTTTGAAAAAACTATATATTATAACTGCAAAAATGCAATAAAAATGATAAAAATTGCAAAAATGATGATAATAATTGCAATAATGATGATAATAAGGTGACAATGATAAATGGTGATAAAAAAAGACAATAATGATGAAAATCTGATAAAATGATGATAATAACGGGAAATTGTGTCCATATATAAAAAAAAAAGGGAAAAGAAAAAAACCCAAAAATTTGAAAAAGCGGAAAAAATCTAGCGAAATATAGCCTATTGAGAGTTACTCGAAAATAAACTTTTTTTTTAAATTTCATTTGTGATTTTGCATAATTAGGGTAATAATGTAATTTTACCAGAATTCTTTTATCATGAAAAAATGATGTTAAATGAAAAAAAGAGAATTTGGATAACATTTGATGATTATTAATATTATTATCATTATCTTTTTTATTATCCTTATTATTTTTTTATTATTTCATTATACTTATTATTATCTTTTTTGTTATTATTATTAATTTTTTTATTATTATTACTATTATCATTATTTTTTTATTATTATAAATTATTATCATTATTTTATTATTATTATTTTAATTATTTATTATTCCCAAAAAAATTAAAATAAACTGTAATAATAACAAAAATAATAAAAAATAAGTATAATATACTAATCTAATCGTTTAATACTGTTATTAATATTTTTTAGTTATTATTTTCATTATTATTTTTTTACGATAGTATAATTGCAAAAATAATTATTATAACAAAAAAATTTGCGTATTAACGATATTAATTAGAATAATGATAAAAAATTATTAAAAAGAGTTATTATTGTATTATTGTTTTTATTTTTTTTTTATTGTGTTGTTATTGTATGGGGGAAGTATATTTTATAACTGCAAAAATTGAAAATAAAATGAAATAATTTGCAATAATGATGATAATAATTGAAATAACGAGATTGATCATGACAAGATGATAATATGATGATAACGAAATATGATAATAATCATGAATAAGATGAAAATAACAGGAATTGGTCCATAATAAAAAAAAAAAGGTAAAAAAAAAAAAACCCCAAAAGTCGAAAAATGGGGCAAAATCTAGCAAAATTTGTTTTTTGGGGATATACACGAAAATGACGTTTTTTCCATTCATTTAAATGATTTTGGCAAAAATTATGGTAAAAATGAAAATAATTACCAGAATTCTATTAATATGCAATAATGTGATAAAAGTGAAATAAAGAAAATTTGGATAACATTTGATGATTATTAATATTTTATCTTATCATTTTATTACCCTTTATTATTATTATTATCATTATTTTTATTATTATTATTATTATTTTTATTTTTATTATTATTATTTTTTATTTTTTATTTTTAAATTTTAATTTTAGTATTATTGCAAAAAATTTTTAACTGTAATAATAAAATATAAAAATAAAAATAATTTAAATAAAATAAACTAATCGTTATAATACTGTTACTAATATTATTTTGAATTATCTTTTATTATTTTTTTAATTGCAAAAAAAATTATTATAACATAAAAATTACGAATAACGATATTAATTAGAAAAATGATATTTTTTGGAAAATATATTTTAAAAATTTTAAAAGTAATATAAAAATAATGCAAAATGATAAAAAATAAAAATAATAATAATAAAAATAATAATAAAAATAAAAAAAAATAATAATAAAAATAAAAGGAAAATAAAAAATGATAATGTAAATATTAATAATATAAAATGTTATCCAAATTCTTTGATTCTCACTTTTATAACTTTTTGTTATTATTAAAGAAATCTGGTAATTATCATCTTTAGTACCCTAATTTTTGCCAAAATCATCAAATGAAGGGAAAAAAACGCTTTTTTTGGAGTATTCTCAAAACCCTATATTTCGCTAGATTTTCCCCCTTTTTTTCGTTTTGGTTTTTTTTTTTTTTAACTTTTTTTATTATATATGGACACAATTCCCTTATTACATCATTTTTTACAATTATCATCATTTTTGTCTTATCATATCTTTATCATATTATCATCTTTATTGCAATTATTATATCATTATTGCAATTTTTCATTATTATTGCAATGATTGCATTTAAATATATTTTTAAACTATCAAAACCCAACTACAATAATAATAGAAATAACACAATAAAAAAAATAAAACGCTTTTATAATTTTTTATATCATTTTTTTAAATTTAAATTCGTATTACTGAAATTTTTACTGTATAAAAATTATTTTTGCATTATAATACCAGTAAAAATGATAATAATAATAATAATAATATTAATAACAGTATTATAACGATTAGTATTAGTATTATTATACTTATTATTATTATTATTGTTATTATTATTATTATTATTATTATTATTATTATTATTATTATTATTATTATTATTTTTACCATTATTTTTTTTTCTACTCGTAGTAGAATTGTAAAAATAATTATCATAACAGTAATTATTACAGTAAT
>NW_023662983.1:0-5000 GCF_015228065.2 Penaeus monodon
ACACATATATTATACCTCCTCTACTCCTTGTCTTCGAATAGCTCCTAATACTGCGGGTATTTTGTACGGAGTCAAATACCTTTTCGTAGTCGATGAATGCCATAACAAAGGGTTTCCTATATTCTTTTATTTTTTCTCTTATTTGAATGAGCGTGTGGATGTGGTCTGTTGCTGAGAATCCACTGCGGAAGCCTGCCTCTTCTCTGTTTGTAAGTAGCTGAAAGGAGGTGTATGGTTCGGTATTTTTTTTAGATCCTTTCTATGCCCTTTTTTAAGTATCAAAATAATTGTTGTATTTTTGTTGGCTTTTGAAGTTTGAGAAGTCATTTGTTAAAAGATTGGCTAGTTTTCACTGTCTTATCTATTATAAGATCTATACTACTTCCGTCTACACCTGGTTCGCTTCTATCCGTGGTTGTTCACTTGAGCTGTATAGATCCCTGTAAAAGTCTACCACTACTCTTATGATTTCATTTTTATTATATGTCTCTTCTCTGCCTGGTTTCTTTATTGCATACATTTGATTTTTCCCTATTCCGAGTCTCCTTTTAGCTGTTTTCATACTGGTACCTGAGATCACTGTTTCATTTATTATTTGAGTATTGAATTTCCGTACATATTCCCTCTTCTTGTTATTTATAGTCTTTGTTAGTTCACCTAATTCTGTTTTTTTCATGGTTGACGATACTTTCATGACCCTACGTTGTTGTATAAGCTGTTTAGTTTCTATCGAGAGCTTGCTGGAGCTTTGCTTGACGTTCTTACCACCTATCCCACATGCAGCTCCCTTTATTATGTTATTGAACTCTTGTTGATTTGGTCAATGTTGAGATCTTCGTCGCTGAGAAGTGAATATCTGTTTTGGATGTTAAAGCTAAATTCTGTCGCTCTGGTCTTCAAGTTAGCTAAATTTGGCCGCGGTTTTCGTATGAGTTTATTCCTTTCCTTTCTGAAGTGTAATTTAATTTGGCCTCTGGCCATTCGCTGCCAACATTTACTTTATTAATAACTTCCATATTTTTTTACAATATCGTGCCTATTTGAAATTATAAAGTCAATTTGGATTTTGAAGTCTGATGGCTGATTATACTTGTTGATTATACTTGTATGGCAACCTACCTGATTTTGTGATTTGCTGTACTTATATACTGGTGGTGGTTTGGCTGTTCCTTAGTGAATATACTTGAGGAAAAACTGTAATACCCGTGTTACTGTTCCTCGGTGTCCTGTGGGTATGGGGGCAGGTGATTCTTGTCACTTTTGATGATTATGTATATGGTATTCTTTTTCTGGTGGGGAAAAATGTTATTAATATGATTAATGTTATTATATTATTATGTATTTATTTTTCTAACCGTTGTTTCTATCTACTGTGGCACTCTCGATCAGCATTGGGACCTTATGAATTTATTTTGTCACAGTAATGGAACCATTTATTCCTAGTTGGCACCTTCTGGCACTCCTTTCAGTTTAAGAGGGCCTTGATGCATGGTCCAATATTGACTATTATAGACTTGTGAGACATTTGGATGAATTGTTTTTATTTGGTTGGAATAAAAGCTCTATATATTCACGAAACTTCTCTCTTCTGTAGCACTATCACAGACCACTTCTCACTCCTAATTTTTATCACTTATTATCACTGACCAAACCATGCCACCTTTATGTGTGTATACATATATATAATATTATATATATATATATATATATATATTTAATATATATATATATATATATTATAATGTATTATATAATATATATATATATAAATATATATATATATATATATATATATAAAGCGCACACACACACACACACACACACACACACACACACACACACACACACACACCACACACACACACACACACACACACACACCACACACACACACACACACACACTCACACACGCCACACATAGAGAGAGAGAGGGAGAATACTGAACTGGCACAAACCCCTTATGGTAGTTTAACGCTTGATATGTTTTCCCTTGTAAAAGGAATACCTTTAACCTGTCTGCACACGGTATTTAGACAATAGAGTATTTTAGGAGCACTGTTATTTACTAGGACATTATTGTGTTTTGCTTACTTGTCCGCACTCCATATTTCGTTATTTCCAAATATTTTCATTTATTATCAAGTATTATCACGATGCTCAATGAATTGACTAAAATGAATTGACTAAATGAATTGACTAAAATTAAATGCATGTAAAAGTATCACAGAATCTAAATTATGTTCGTCTATTTTCATAACCTATGATTGGTACTTTATTAAGATATGAAAGTATTCCTCTTTTCTTTATATTCATCATATTATGAAGATATATGCTTAAATTAACACAGTGTTTTTCAGTATTTTCAGAAAGTGAAAATGGTGCATTATTATATACAGCTCACTAGTGCGCCTGGTACAGCAGTTAAACATTTCTAAACCACCTCTAGAAAACAACCCAGCAAATGGCAACACTGCCGAGTGACACGGATATGTGAAATCTATTGTCCTTATAAGAATTGGGACAACAAAACTTGGCACTGAGTCCAGCGATCCAGGTGGGAGTGTTAGTACCTTGCAACATTCCAGAGAAGGAAGCCATTCTCACAGCTCGTATCAGCCAGCAACTACCTCAGTCACTGCTGAATACCACATTGTCACCCAGAACAATGTGAATCGAGGACCAGTGTTGCCAACCCATTTTTTTTTATCTGAAAATCCCTACATGTGTGAAAGTCCCTATATATCCCCAGTTACAAAAGTCACTTCACCTGTCCCTACGTTAATTCAACATTATTAATTAAAGAATATTAATTAAAGGTTTAAAGGTTATAGGCTTTGTGGTAATCATTTGTACATTTTGATTATCAATGGCCTGACACGCATAAATACTTTTCCACTGATAAATAAAAATTTGAACATCTATTCTCAAAATGTCTTCTTCAAAACAAACTGTTAATTAAATCAACACAATTCTTTACCTAATTGGGGTTGAAAAACAAGACAGAAACTAATCATTCAGGTCCCATCCTTTCTTTCTTGTTTGAAAATTGATACAAGACATTATTTGCCAAAGAGTAAGGGGCAAATTTCTACCTATCTTTTCTTGAGAAGCAGGCTGCAAAGACAGCAGTAGATTAGAATAGAAGAAAAACACATCACTCCATTAGTCATACATTTGCTGGTTTTGAAGAGTCAAAAAACTCTCTCCCAATTTCCTTTGCAAACCCAATACAATTATTGTCCTTTGTTTTCATATTGATGAACATGTAACTTGGCACTGAGTCCCAGCGATCCGGGTGAGAGTGTTAGTCCCTTTTGCAACATTCCATAGAAGTATCTGACATTCGGGAAATGACCCTCTAAGTTTCTGCGGGATCGACTTTGCTAAAGATGCAATATTATAAAATGCAAAATCATCTGAAAAGTTCTGAAACTTATACCCAATACCCCCAAAAACTCCTCATAGCTTTTCTTAAAACCCTTTGCGACGGCATTGAAATATACTTCCAAATCAGACCGCTTTCTTGTTGAATATCAGCCTGAGTCTACCAGATCCCCATTACTTATTATCACGTTTGTCTGTTGTTACATAAAAATATATTATAAAGTATGCAGTAAGTAAACCGAATTTTAGTGTGTGTGTGTGTTTGTGTGTGTGTATGTGTGTGTGGTGTGTGTGGTTGTGTTGTGTTTGGGGTGTGTGTGTGTGGTTTTGTGTGTTGGTGTGTGTGTGTGTGTGTGTGGGGTGTTACACGCTATTTGGAAATATAGAAATATCGATGATTGCTCTATGATTAAGGGAAATTTCTTGGGCGTCAAAATTAGGTAAAAGTCCCTATGTTTAGGGACATGTTCCTATAGTTTAGCAACACCATAGAGAACATCTTCTGCCACTGAAATGAGTCGGTCATAAACCCCTGTTTCACATCGGTTCCCATACACTGGCGGGAGCATACATAGCAATCGAACAAAAAATTTAACCACTTCTCGAATCATTTATGTTCATCTAGAGTTACCTCTCCTACCAAAGGCAGAAGTTGCTGTAGATAGCTATGCCTACCTCTCGAAAATGATGACCTCTCAGGTAGTAGCCAGAAACAATTTTTTGTGCTGTTTTCCTAGTCCGTCCCCATCTCAGCTATCTTTACCATTTTGCAGTTTCAGTTATTTGATCATGTTGTTGCAAAAGCGGATGTTCCAGGGCCCTCAGGCAGTCAATCAGTTCAACATCCTGCCAGCCAAATTGAGGGCAAGACAAGAACGCCTACAACCAGACAGACTTGCTCATATCAGAGAAAGGGCAGCCGAACCCGATAACTCAGACCCTTATCTTTTCTCTGAGGGAACTAAGAAATGCTATAAAACCAGTTGTAACCAGCCCCGGGCTCTGACGGGATCTCGTACCTCATCATTTCCCCACTGGGACTATAGGTTAGCTTGCATTCCTGCAACTCATCAAAAAGTCCGGGAAACTTCCCCCCTACCCCAGAGTTGGAAGAGGGCTACCATATTTCCCATCCCCAACCAAAGGAGCCGGGGAAGTACCCGCCCCCTCTCTCTCCTCAGCTGTCTGGCCAAGATGGCTGAGAGGATGGTACTGAACCGGCTCCGATGGAAAATGGGACCCCCACATGAACACCTCCACGGGTTCACCAGGGGGATGAGCACAGCACACAGCCCTAGCCACGCTATTGAGCACAATAAGCACGGGCACATCTGTGGCAGTATTTCCTTGACCTGTAGAAGGGTTTTGAATTGGCAAGTCCTCTTGCCATTCAGGGGAGCCTGATCCAAAAAGGAATCAGAGGTAAGCTTTTGGCTTGGATAGGTGACCTATCACAGCCATGCCCTAGAGAATGAAATGCCACAGGGTGGGGTTCTCTTTAACACATTAAAGTCCTGTATCCTCAAAATAAACCTTCCAGTGGGGTGCAAGATCATCTCCTATGCGACGATCCTGCTATCATCTCCACTGGACCATATTGCCAAAACAAAGCCA
>NW_023662984.1:5000-15465 GCF_015228065.2 Penaeus monodon
TATCACTGCATGCTGTCGAATCCTCATAGTATTCTGTTAAGTCAATGAGAGGAATCAAGTCCAGCATATAACAGAGGCGGTGCCAGACGAGGGAAAACTCTCCATTTGTCTGATTACATACCGCATGCCACAAAACCTCTCACCGTGCCCCCCCCCCCCCCCGTGCTGACCCGTTGCAAGATCGAAACAGTGCCAAATGATGAGAATAGATTGGATAGATCACCTCACCGGGGCAGCTCTGGATGTGTGATAGGCCATGTATCAGAACCATCTATGTAGCGATAAGTTAGAGCTGTCTGGAAGATAAATTCTTTGGTCTCGGTCGTTATCCTCCTCTTAAATGACCAGTCTGTCACCAGTGGATTACGGAAACTTAACCCGTTCTTCATCGCGGTCGATATCTCCAGGTGCGTGGGTTTCTCCATTGAATCTCTTCTTTCTTCCTGGCGTATGTCATCAAGTTCACCACCAAACGACTAAACAGGGCTTTAAATACCATTGACGACAATATTTTCCATGCTGGCAACTATGATATTGTTGGGCGGGCGGAACACAAATAACAGGCTTAAATTTTCTGTGTAAATGTAAAATGCGATTACCACTATTTCAATATGTTTACACATTCATGCTTATACAAATAAAAGGTAATTACCTAATAGATTAAAAAGTTGGTTTATTCTAGTAGAGAGCATTAATAGGTTTCCAAGGTATCTACACCTGGTCAAAAGGACGGGTTTAACACAAACACACACACAAACACACACCACACACAAACACACACACACACACACACACAACACACACACACAAACACACACACATATCATAATAAAAATACAATTCAGTTAAAAGGATCATGAACTCTTGTTGTACCCAAACATGCCATAATATGACTTTCAAGAACACAAACCGCGCCCTCAACAGGTGATAAACACAATAGATAAAAATAAACAGCTTATATTTTTTGTGTAAATGTCAAATGCGATAACTACCACTACGCCACAGTTTGAAAATTGCAGGCTTATACAACAGGTGAATCATAATATAACAGGTGCAACCCTAACTAAGAATAAACAACAGAAATTTTTAACTTCGCGGACGATTGATAAGCTCTCTTAATCCCAAGGCATCTTTCTAATAAAAAATACAATTCACTCAAAAGGATCATGAAAACTATTGTTGTACTCAAAAGTCTTTATTATGACTTTCACAAACAACTCCTAACAGGTGATAATACAAATTAATAAAAAATAACAAGCTTAAATTTTCTGCGTAAATGTAAATCGATAACCACTATCTCATACCTTGAAAATTTCAGGCTTATACAACATTTAATAACTAACAGGTGAAAAGTCAACGGTTTATTCTATTTAGAGAGCAGTTAATAGGGTTTCAACGCATCTGCGCGAGACCAAAGACGGGGTTTCACCATCTATTTCCGTCTGAACAGTTAATTATCACCAACTAGGACCACCACCTGTCCCCACGTGCTGAAACCAGTTATGTTTTGCTAATTAACCTCAAGGGACAATGCGGTATATTTCCTAAAAGGTTCCCAGCCTAAGCTCTCATTTGTACAATCTACAATGACAAACTAGGAAATAGTTCAGCTTTCCCAATGTATAACTCTGTGCACGCCATACAGTGCATTCGTTTGATAATAAAAAGACAGGGTACAACATCGATTAGGGATCCTCTGTTTATGTGTATAAGAAAAGATGAATTAGAACAGAAGGTGGACTAGCTTTTCAGTAATTTACTCCCCCTCCACAAATTGTCAATAGTACCTCCCCCACAAGTATAACGAAGAAAAGGAATATGCAATGTTAACAACTAAGGTTGGTTACTATAGTTTCATTCATCTAGCAAATATGCTGTTTTGTCTCCTACAAGAACGGGAAAAAATATTGTAAAAAGACACAATACCTTGCGACGGAAATAATCCAACATAAACTTTAACTTCGCGATTCCCTGCCATGGTCATTCTCACCAGTCTACAAACATTGCTATAAGAGACAGGGCTAGATAAGTTGCTATCTTAAGTCGGACTACGGCGATGGTAGTTTCATTTATCTAGCAAATATGTTTTTTTGTCTACTACAAGAACGGGAAAAAATATTATAAAAGTGGACACAAATAAACCTTGAGCCAAGGGTATAATTCAACCAAACTTTACTCTCGATTTCCCCTGTCATTGCCTTTCACAAATATCGAGCAAGAGATGGAGCTAGATAAGTTGTTATCTTAAGAGACATCACCTCACCGCCGGTCTAGGGTGATTTACTTTATCGGGAACGTACATTCAACCACCGCTTTTTAAAGATAAAATGATATATTTTCTCAAATCTCCCTATACAAAGAGAAACATATTTTTAGTTGGCCGAATAAAACTTGACACTCGATCCTTTAAGTTTTCTGGAAATATCTTAATACAAAGTCATACCAAAATGAAAAAAAATATATATATCTAAACATCCTTTGCCGTATGATTTTTCACTATGGCCTAGTTGTTGTAGTAGCCGAAACATTTAAGGCCCTATAAACTATTTTTATCTCAAAAATCAAAACACCTGTATAACAAAGAAGGCTTGTACTGATCTATTTTTCCCTTTTAAAAACTATGTCTTTATCAAAAACAAAAAACTTTTATAAGATATAAAAAAAGAGGAAACTAATATAACCCCCACAATGTTATAAAGCTTTATAATGTACGTGTATTGACAATGACAAGTCAAATCGCTAAAGCAGGGATTTTTTGACCAAGGATAGTTACCCGTGAGTACCAAAAAAAATATATTAGTGGACACTCGTATGCGATGGATCTTAGCCGACAGCATGGGATTTTCCAACTGATGCCGTTTTTTTTTTCTTTTTTCTTTCTTAAACCGAGTTATCTTAAAGGTGCCTTGTCTTGTTGTGTGTCTACATTAGATATTCTTGTTTTACATGGCAGTAAAGGGTAGATGACGAGCAACATACAGTCGAGAGGTAAGTTATAGAGAAAGGGTGAAAATCACAGTCCAAAGGGGAAAAAGCCGCAACCGAAGCAATATGTTCTAAATGACAAGTAAAAAGCATTCGTTTAGGAGAAAAAAATATTCGCATTACCTCATAATAAGGGAGGGAAAGCTTCTTTTCATAACTTAGAGAAAGCAAAATGACCCTTTTTTTTCAAAATACAAGGGTGACTATTGCAAGTAAATGTATAGAACTGGAGCAGTTTTTTCGACTTGGGAAATATATGGCAAGTGTTAAAAAATGTTATAGCATTGCTATCATCTTTAACAAAAAGTCTTATTATATAAAGATGCCTACGAAAACTCGCCAATGCTCCAGGCAATATCAGATAACGGACGACCACAGGACAGTATCAGGGAATACCTCTGTTGTCACGAGATAATGACTTCACGTCATAGTAAAACCATGAAGGACCGTTGCGAAGGAGGAAGAGGCGAACAATAGAGCGACAACCATGGAATTACTTTTTTCTAGCCTCCTTTCGTGAAGAACTGCCATAGTTAATGAATATCTACAATGGAAATCGCACCCCTTCAATCATTTGACCAAAGTAAACCCCCATGTTTCTAGATAGTCTAGAACGTTTTAGAAATGCTCGCCCCCCCTCGGTTGTTGATCTTCTAAGCATATCGGTTCTTCACACCCACTGTTCGCTAGCTCACGCTCTGTTCTCCATATCAAACATGCCATATCTTGTTGGCGAGGCCTCACCCTTTCCCTAAATCTGCTCCTCCTCCCATCGACTAAGCGCGATGCTGTATTTACCGCGAGGATGTCAAAAATGGTGATTATAATCATAACTGGAGCTATAACATAAATTCACACAAACACTAGATATGTATTGACATTGATGATTGGAATTGTTGGGGATTATAGCCATTATAAAGCGGAGGTTCCTTGCGAAGAAAACATAAAATTTGTATAAACTAGTAATATGTCTTTCATTAGTAGTATAAAAATAGATAATTACTCGTATGACTGCACTACACAATCATCATAGTACCAAACAATTGCGCGATAATTTGTCAGAATTTATAATCCATCATTCATTCAAGTTTTTTCTTCTCGCTTTCCTCGCAATTATTTATTTTTTCCCATTCGCGACAGAAATACGACGGTAAACAGGGGCACGATTTGCTGTCTTGCGGGATGTACCTCTGTCGGAAGGAGCATTCAAGGATTCTGAAGAGGCTTATAAATACTAGCAAACCGTAATCCCGAGCCCAGTGACATGCTAGTTAATTTACCAAATTTTCATTAGTAAAAGTTGTAATTTTTTATTCTTAAATGACAAATAATGCTACCAAGGCAATCAATGTATGTATTTTTTGCCATAAAAGCACCATCTAACCGTGTTATTAAAAAGAGAAATATACCAATCCTCAAATCACATGTCCAGCGAGACAAGTACATACGTATGAGAATCGCCTGTACATTTCACACTAAATGGCGACCGCCATGGCACTCCTTCAACAAGCCTTGTTAACAAAACTTTACTTTGCGGGTACATTATAATCATTCAGCATGTAAAACTGCCTACGTTATCAGCGTCTCTCGTCGTCAGAGAATATTTCTCCCGTAAATGTGACCGCAGCCTAGACGAGGACTCTATATTCCCGCATGCGCCGCACTCCATCCACCGACGACGGATGCGCGCGCGGGGAAGTAAAACCGCACGCGGCGGCGGCGGCGGCGGTGCAGGGCGGTGAGGGCAGCAGAGGGCGGTGGAGGCGGACAGGGGCGCTTTGACGGACAACACTTACATAAGGAGGGGGAAGGTGGCAATCAAGTTACTATAATTTCCTCAATTTTCCCTGCGTAAAGTCGTTTGAATATTTAAAAAATGACATCATAAACCGTAACCTGTCACAACAATTTCAATATTTTTAATTATAAAAGGTTTTCTCTCTCTTATCTCTCTCTCTCTCTCTTCTTCTCTCTATTATAATATATATATATATATATATATATAATAATATATAATATGATATATCCGCTTTGATTAAAAAAGGATAAAATATCTTGTATATTAGATAAAAGGGGCCTTGTAAAATACTGCTCAGAGGCAAAAATATGAAATACATGAAGTCGGTTTATCTACTGAAAGATAAACACTGCAAAAATTTAGCGAACCAAATAATATTCTTCTTGATATCAAAGAACTTTATAAGAAACCCCTCCCCTGTCACCGCCCTCGCCGCCACCGCCGCCCCCCGCCGCCCTCGCCGCCGCCGCGTGCGGTTTTACTTCCCCCGCCGCGCGCATCCGCGTCGGTGCTGAGTGCGGCGCCTATGCGGGATATAGAGTCCCTCGTCTAGGCTGCGGTCAACATTACAGGGAGAAATATCTCTGACGACGAAGAAGACGCTGTGATAAGTAGGCAGTTTACATGCTGAATGAGTATATGTAACCGCCAAAGTAAAAGTTTTGTTAAAAGGCATTGTGAGGAGTGCCATTGGCGGTGCCACCATTACATATGTGTGAAAATGTACAGTCATTCTCAGACGTAGGTACTGTCTCGCTGGACAATGTATTGGAGGATTGGGTATATTTCTTCTTTAATACAAGGTTAGAATGGTGCTTTTATGCAAAAAATAAATACATTGATGCCCTTGGTCAAGAATTATTTGTCATCTTTAAGAATAAAAATTAAACTTTTACCATAAGGAAAGTTGGTAAATTACTAGCATGTAATGGCTCGGATACGGTTGCTAGTATTATAAGCCTCTTAATCAGACATCTGAATGCTCCTTCGACAGAGTGGACATGCCCGCAAGGGGAACAGCAAATCGTGCCCTGGTTACCGTCGTATTTCTGTTGCGAATGGGAAAAAATAAATAATTGCGAGGGGAAAGCGAGAAGAAAAACTGAAATGAATGATGGAATTATAAATTCTACAAATTATCGCGGCAATTGTTTGTACTATGATGATTGTGTATGCAGTCATACGAGTAATTATCTATTATCACTACTAATGAAAGACATATTAATGTTTTATCAAATTTAGGTTTCTTCGCAAGGAACCGTCCAAGCTTGATATGGCTAAAGCACCACCAATCCAAGTCAATCAAGTCAATACATATTAGTGTTTGTGAAGTTATGTTATAAGCTCAAGTTATGATTATAATCACATTTTTTAAATCCTCGCGGTAAATACAGATCGAGCCTTAGCGAGGGGAGGAGGGAGCAGATTTAGGAGAAGGGTGAGGCCTCGCCAACAAGATATGGCATGTTTGATAGGGAGAACAGAGCGTGACGCTAGCGGAACGAGTGGTGTGAGAAACGATATGCTACGAAGATCAAACAACCGAGGGCGAGCATTTCTAAAACTTTTGCATCTAGGAACATGGGGGTTTACTTTGGTCAAATGATTGAAGTGGGTGCAGATTTCCATTGTAGATATCATTAACTATGATTTCTTCACGGAAAAGGAGGCGAGGAAAGTACTTCCATGGTGTCGCTCGATTGTTCGCCTCTTCCTCACTTCGCACGTCATTAATGGTTTACTATGACGGTGAAGTCATTATCTCGTGACAAGCAAGAGGTATTCCCTGATACCCTGTCTGTGGTCGCTCAGTTTTAATTCTGGGGGGAAATATGCCTGGAGCATTGTCAGAGTTTAGGAAGGGCATCTTTAGATAAATAAGGACTTTTTGGTTAAAGATGATAGCATGCTAAACATTTAACACTTGCCATATATTTCCCAAGTCTGAAAAAACTGCTCAGTTAATATACATTAATCTCAATAGTCACCCTTGTATTTCTGAAAAAAACGCGCATTTGCTTTCTCTAAGTATGAAAAAGAAGCTTTTCCCTCCTTATTAGAGGGTAATGCGAAATTTTTTTCTCCTAAACGAATGCTTTTACTTGTCATTTGAAAATTTGCTTCCGGTGCGGCCTTTTTCCCCTTTAGGACTGTGATTTAACCCTTTCTCTATAACTTGACCTCTCGACTGTATGTGCTAGTATATACCTTTACTGCCATGGTAAAAACAAGAATATCTAATGTAGACACACAACAAGAAAGCACCTTAATAGATAACTCGGTATAAGAAAAGAAAAAGAAAAAAAAAAAGCATCAGTTGGAAAATCACATGCTTCTGGGCTGCTTAAGATACATCGCATCGAGGGTGTCACTAATATATTTTTTTTTTAATCACAGGGGTAAACAATCCTGGTCAAAAAATCCCTGCTTAGGCGAATTTGATTTTTCATTGTCCAATACACGTTACAATTATAAAAGCTTTATAACATGAGGGTTTATATTATTTTACCTCTTTTTTCATATCTTATAAAAGTTTTTGTTTTTGATAACGACATAGTTGAAAAGGGAAAAAAATAATCAGTGAAATTGCCTTCTTGTTATACAGGTGTTTGATTTTTGAAGATTAAAAGAGTTGATAGGGGACCTTAAATGTTTTCGTACCACAAACTAGGGACATAGTGAAACAATCATAGGCAAAGGATGTTAAGATTATATATTTTTTTCATTGGTATGGACTTTGTATTCAAGATATTAGAAAATATTAACAGAGAATCGAGTGTCAAGTTTTATTCAGTGCCAACGTAAAAAATATTTTCTCTTTGTATCGGGAGATTGAGGGAAAAATATATGCATGTGTTACTTAAAAAGCGGGGTTGACTGTACGTTTCCGATAAAAAAAGTAAATCACCATAGACGGCGGTGAGTTGATCGTCTCTTATAGATAACACTTATCTAGATCCATCTCGTGCTGGCATATTTGTAGAAGGCAATGACAGGAGGAAATCGAGAAGTAAAGTTTGGTGAAATTATACCCGTTGGCAGGTTATTTGTGTCCTTTATAATATTTTTCCGTCTTGTGTAGGAGGACAAAAAAACATATTTGCTAGATAAATGAAAACACAATCGCCGTATCCGACTTAAAGATAGCAACATCTAGCCCGTCTCTTATAGATGTTTGTAGGATGGTGAGAAAGACCATGGCAGGAAATCGAAGTGAAAGTTTAGTGATTTATTTTCGTCGCAGTTTATTTGTGTCGTTTTACAATATTTTCCCGTTCTGTAGGAGACAAAACGCAATTGCTAGATGAATGAAAAAATGATAGTAACCAACATTAGTGGTTACCATTGCATAGTTCCTTTTCTTCCGATATACTTGTGGGGACGGTACTATAGAAAATTTTGTGGAGGGGGAGTAAACTACTGAAAAAGCTAGGCCACCTTCCGTTTCTAATTCATCTTTTTCTTATATCATCATAAACGAGGATCCCAATCGATGTTTACCCTGGTCATTTGTATATCAGAAGAGATGCACTGTATTGGCGTGCACAGAGTTATACATATGGGAAAGCTTGAACAGATTCCTAGTTTGCATTGTAGAGGGTACAAAACTGAGAGCTGAGCGGGAACCTTTTAGGAAATATACCGCATTGTCCTTGAGGTTAATAGCAAACAAAAATGGTTCGCACGTGGGGACAGGTGGTGGTCCTAGGTGACGTAGTAGATAATTAAACTGTTCAGAGGAAATAGGATGGGGAAAACCCCCCGTCTTTGGTCCGCGCAGATGCGTTGCAAAACCCTATTAATGCTCTCTAAATAGAATAAACCGGTGACTTTTTAACCTGTTAGGTAATTAAAAACTGTTGATAAAGCCTGAAATTTCAAATGATGAAATTAGTGGTTATCGCATTACATTACGCAGAAAATTTAAGCTGGTTATTTTTATTTGATTTGTATTATCACTGTTAGATGTGTGTTTGTTGAAAGTCATAATAAAGACTTTTGAGTAACAACAAAGAGTTTCAGATCCTTTTGAGTGAATGGTATTTTTATAGACAAAGATGCCTTTTGGGATGTAAGATAGCTTATAAATCGTTCCGCGAAGTTAAGAAATTTCTGTTGTTATTTTTATTAGGGTTGCACCTGTTATATTATGATTAACCTTTTTGTATAACCCTTTGAAATTTTCAAACGTGCGTAGTGGTAGTTATCGCATTTACATTTACACAAAAAATATAAGCCTGTTATTTTTTTTCTATTTGTGTTATCACCTGTTGGGGACGCGTGTTTGTGTTCTTGAAAGTCATATTAATGGCATGTTGGTACAACAAGAGTTTCATGATCCTTTTAACTGAATTGTATTTTATTATGATGTGTGTGTGTGTGTGTGTGTGTGTGGTGTGTGTGTGTGTGTGTGTGTGTGTGTGTTTTGTTTGTGTGAAACCCGTCTTTGACCAGGTGTAGATACCTTGGAAACCTATTAATGCTCTCTAATAGAATAAAACCAACGACTTTTAATCTATTAGGAAATTTAAACCCTTTTTAGTTTTATAAGCATGAAAGGTGAAAACATATGAAAAGTGGTAATGCATTTTACATTTACACAAAAAATTTAAGCCTGTTATTTGTGTTCCGCCCCCAACAATATCAATAGTTGCCAGCGGGAAAATATTGTCTTTAATGGTATTTAAAGCCCTGTTTAGTCGTTTGGTGAGTGAACCGTGGTGACAATACGCCAGGAAGAAAAAAAGATATTTAATGGAGAAACCCACGCCACCTGGAGATATCACCGCGATGAAGAAACGGGTTAAGTTCCGTAATCCACTGGTGACAGACTGTCATTTAAGAGGAGGATACGACCGAGACAAAAGAATTATCTTCCAGACAGCTCTAACTTATCGCTACATAGATGGTCCTGATACATGCCCTATCAAACATCCAAGAGCTGCCACCGGTGAAGATGATCTATCCAATATATTCTATCATTTGCACGGTTTTTGATCTTGGCAACGGGTCATCGCACGGTGAGAGGAGTTTGTTGGCATGCGGGTAGTAATCAGGGCAATGGAGAGTTTCCCTCGTCTGCACCGCCTCTGTTATATGCTGACTTGATTCCTCTCATTGACTTAACAGAAGACGATGAGGATTTGACAGCATGCAGTGTAGTAATGCAGGCACGGGTTAGAATTTTTCTTTTCATCTGCATCATATGCAGGGGGAAAAAAATTTTTTTTTTTTGTGTGTAGTGTGGGGTGGTTTGGGGTGGGTTTTTGTGTTGTGTGGGGTTTGTGTGTGTTTTGTGTGTGTGTGTGGGGGGTGTTGTGTGTGTGTGTGTGTGGTGATGTGTTGTTGTGTTGTGCAGCGCAGTATAGGTTTAATACAATCAAAAATAAAAGCAAATAATGTATAACGAGTTTTTATAATCCATTTTCACTTAATTGTATTTCTTATCTCTGGTACAGTGAGAGAGGAGCCCGAAATTTTGGTCATAGCAGACCTGTGTGACCTATTTTTATTGATTGCAGTTTAGTCATTTGGAGAGACGGTTTCCCCGTCTGTAACAGAATCAATTCCGATCGTACAAATTTAAACTGTGATATTGCGGGGGTGGGGGGCCTTTGTAGCCGCCGGTAATGATTTCGGTTCGGATATGCATCTTCTGTTATGATGACTATTTGGACTGTA
>NW_023662985.1:5000-10000 GCF_015228065.2 Penaeus monodon
AAGTTGATCCTCAGCTTATATCATTCCTATGCAGGAAATCGGCTTCTCTCAAATCATGACTGAGAGGCTGCATGGCAGTGCCACCCTTTCTAATATATATATATATATATATATATATATATATATATATATATATATATATAATATATATATATATATATATATTAATCTATATATATATATATATATATAAAAATGATATATATATATATATATATATATACACACACACACACATGTATATTCATAATATATGTGTATATATATATAATATATGTGTATATGTATATATATGTTTTTTTTTTTTTTTTTTTCAAGTGCCCTGTCCTACAAGGACGTTGCGATCATGGATTTTCCATGATTTCTTGGCAATTTAGACCGGAGGTTTGCCGTTGCCTTCTGCCCGGTGTTTTTATCGGGTCACCCTCTCTATTTACCCAAGTTCTGGACCGTCATGACTGGGCTGGCTTGCCCATCCAGTGGCTAGGAACAACAGCTGGCCGGTGACTCGAACCCTAGAACTCAGATTGCCATCGTGACAGTCTTGAGTTCAATGCTCTAACCTTCGGCCACCGCGGCCCTAATATATATGTATATATATATAATATATGTATTTTCTTGATTGATTGATTCTTGCCAAAGCCCATCATCGGGCCGTAGGCCTTCTTTCTTGAGCATGCATGTGAGCTTGCTCCAGCCCTCCTTGCCAGTTGAAGATGTTCCACCCATTTGATTCTTCTCAAGTGTAAAAATATATATATATATAAAACTATATATGTATATATACATAAAAACTCTATATGTATATAATTTAAAAATATATAAAATGTAATTATATATGTATATGTGTGTGTGTATGTATCATAGTTCTGTGATGAGTGTGAGTGTGTGGTGTGGTGTGTGTGTGTGTATATATATATATATATTATATATATATATATATATATATATTATAATATAATCTACACACAACACACACACATGGCAGTGCCACCCTTTTTATATATATATATCTCTATATATATTTATATATATAGATTTTTTTTCAAGTGCCCTATCCCACAAGGACGTTGGAGATCATTAATTTCCATGATTTACTTGGCAATTTAGAGCGGTGGTTTGTCATTGCCTTCCGCCCGGTGTTTTTATCGAGTCACCATCTCTATTTATCCAGTTCTGGGACTGGCATTGACTTGGGCTGGCTTACCCACCCAGTGGCCAGGTAGGCAATCAAGGTGAAGTTCCTTGCCCAAAGGAACAACGCGCTGGCAAATACATTAAATACACACACACACACACACACACACACACACACACAAAATTGTATGTATATAATTTAAAACATACAAAATATATAAGATATATAATACTCTACACACACACTCACACAAGATATAGACATATAATTATTTTATATATCTTATATATATACATTATATGTATCTTATATATATATATATATATATATATATATATATATAATATAAACACACACATCTCACACACACAAAATATATAATATACAATTAAAATAATATGTGTATTTAAATACATTTATATATATTTCTATACAATATAAATATGTGTGCGTGTGTGTGTGTGTGTGAGTGTGTGGTGTGTGTGTGTGGTGTGTGTATGTGTGTGGTGTGGTGTGGTGTGTGTATGTGTGTGGTGTGGTGTGGTGTGTGTATGTGTGTGTGGCGTGTGGTGTGTGTGTGTGTGGGTGTGTGTGTGTGTGTGGCGTGTGTGTGTGTGTGGCGTGTGTGTGTGTGTGTGGCGTGTGTGTGTGTGTGTGTGTGTGTGTGTGTGTGTGTGTGTGTGTGTGTGTGTGTGTGTGTGTGTGTGTGTGTGTGGTGTGATGTGTGTGTGGTGTGATGTGTGTGTGGTGTGATGTGTGTGGTGTGAGTGTGTGGTGTGAGTGTGTGTGTGGTGTGTGTGTGTGTGTGTGTGTGTGTGTGTGTGTGTGTGTGTGTGTGTGTGAGAGAGAGAAAGAGAGAGAGGAGAGGAGAGAGGAGAGAGAGAGAGAGAGAGCGAGAGAGAGAGAGAGAGAGAGAGAGAGAGAGAGACATACACACAGAGAATGAGATTGTGATAAAATGAAGGAAGGTAGGTTTGTGCTTTAATATTTACCTCATCCTAAATAGCAGGAATAATGTCAAGACATGATTCCCTTGGCAGACCTGCAGTACACAATAAAATTCAAGCTGAAATTATTATCTAAACATCATTTGACAATAAATATATATATATACACATACATAAATCTAAAAATTACAATAACGTATACAGTATTAGCAGCAAATCATTTTCCCTCTTCTGTCAAACGCAAGCTGTTACATGGTTAGAAAGTCAACAAAAGTACAAATTCACGGGATTAATTCTCATAAGGGCCAAAGTCTCTATAAATGCACAAGCCTACTGTACCATGCTGCTCTCACTCTCCATGCAAGGTCAAGCAGAAATTATGTGTCAGATTTCATATTTGACCTTGAGCATAAAAATGACCCAATGACCCTTTCTTTAAATTCATGCTTTCTTTACCTACTTCTCAATATGTTTGTATGTATATAAATATAAATATAAACATCAATAAATGAATATATAAATATCTACTATAAATGTCTGTGTATGTGTGTGCATTTGTGTGTTTAGTTTATGTTTATGTGTAAGTGTTTGTGCAAGGGTGGATGTATGAATACATGACAAAGTGGTGTGCTTAACATTTTTTTTCTTATATTTGAATATACATATGCATATATCTCTCTCTCTCTCTCTCTCTCTCTATATATATATATATATATATATATATAATAAATATAAATAAATAAGTGTGTGAGTTTTAATTACATACATATATATGTGTGTGCATGTCCATGTGTGACTGTGTGTGACTGTGTGTGGGTGGGTGTGCAAGTGTGTGGGTGGGTGTGCATGTGCAAGGGTGGGTATGTGTGTGTGCATGTGTGTGGGTTATGTGCATGTGTGGGGGGTTGTATGGGTTGTGTGCATGTGTGCAGGTTGTATGGATTGTATGCATGTGTGTGCGTGTGGTGTGTATGGGTGTGTGTTTATGTATATGTGTCGTGTGTGGGTGTATGAGTGTGTGTGTGTCTGTATGAGTGTGTGTGTGTGTTTGTGTGTGTATGGTGTGTGTATGTGTGTGTGCATGTGTGGGTGTGTATATGTGTGTATGTAGGTGTGGGTGTGTATGTATTTGTGGATAAGTGTATGTGTGTGTGTATGTTAGTGGGTGTGTGTATGTATATGTCTGTGCGGGTGAATAAGTGTGTGTGTGTGCACTCATGTGTGCATGTGTGCGAGTGCATGTGTGTGTGTGTGTGTGTGAGTGTGTGTGTGTGTGTGTGTGTGTGTGTGCGTGGTGTGTGTGTGTGTGGTGTGTGTGTGTGTGGTGTGTGTGTGTGGTGTGTGTGTGTGTGTGTGTGTGTGTGTGTGTGTGTGTGTGTGTGTGTGTGTGTGTGTGTGTGTGGTGTGTGTGTGTGTGTGTGGTGTGTGTGGTGTGTGTGTGGTGGGTGTGTGTGTGGGTGTGTGTGTGTGTGGTGTGTGTGTGTGTGTGTGGTGTGTGTGTGTGGTGTGTGTGTGTGTGGTGTGTGTGTGTGTGGTGTGTGTGTGTGTGGTGTGTGTGTGGGTGTGTGTGTGTGTGTGTGGGGTGTGTGTGGTGTGGTGTGTGTGTGTGGTGTGTGTGTGTGTGTGGTGTGGTGTGTGTGTGGTGTGGGGTGTGTGTGGTGTGTGGTGTGGTGGTGTGTGGTGTGTGTGTGTGTGTGTGTGGGGGGGGGTGTGTGTGTGGGCGGTGGTGCGGTTGTGTGTGGGTGTGGGTGTGTGGTGTGTGTGTGTGTGTGTGCGCGTGTTTGCTGTGTGGTGTGGGTGTGGGTTGTGTGTGCGGTGTGTTTGGTGTGTGTGTGTGTGCGGTGTGTTGGGGGGTGTGTGGGTGGTGTGATGTGTGGGGGGTGGTGTGGGTGTGTGTGTGTGTGTGTGGTGTGTGTGTGCGTGTGTGTGGTGTGTGTGTGTGTGTGTCGTGTGTGTGTGTGTGTGCGGTGTGTGTGTGCGGGTGTGTGTGTGGTGTTGTGTGGTGGTGTGTGTGGGTGGTGTGGGTGTGGGTGTGGTGGGGTGGTGTGTGTTGGCGGTGGTGTGTGTGGTGGCGTGTGTGTGTGTGGGGTGCGGTGTGTGTGTGTGGGTGCGGTGTGTGTGTGCGGTGTGTGGTGTGTGGTTGTGTGTGTGTTGTATGTGTGTGTGCGTGTGTGTTGGGGTTGGTGGGTGTGTGTGTGTGTGGGTGTGTGGTGTGTGTGTGTGTGGTGTGTGTGTGTGGTGTGGTGCGGTTGTGTGTGTGTGCTGGTGGTGTGTGTGCGGTGTGTGTGTGTGTGCGGTGTGTGTGTGTGTGCGGTGTGTGTGTGTGTGGGTGCGTGTGTGTGTGTGGTGTGTGTGTTGCGGTGTGTGTGTGTGCGGTGTGGTGTGGTGCGGTGTGTGTGTGTGTGCGGTGTGTGTGTTGTGCGGTGTGTGTGTGGGTCGGTGTGCGTGTGTGTGTGTGTGTGTGCGGGTGTGTGTGTGTGTGTGGTGTGTGTGTGTGTGAGTGTGTGTGTGTGTGGTGTGTGTGTGGTGTGTGTGTGTGTGTGCGTGTGTGTGTGTGTGTGGTGTTGTGTGTGTGTGGTTGTGTGTGGTGTGCGGTGTGTGTGTGTGTGTGCGGTGTGTGTGTGGTTGGTGTGTGTGGGTGTGTGTGTGTGTGTGTGGTGTGTGTGTGTGTGGCGGTGTGTGTGTGTGTGGGTGTGTGGGTGTGTGGTGCGGTGTGTGTGTGTGTGCGGTGTGTGTGTTGTGTGTGTGTGTCGGTGTGTGTGTGGGTGTGTGGTGCGGGTGGTGTGTGTGTGTGTTGTGTGCGGTGTGTGTGTGTGTGCGGGGTGTGTGTGCGGTGTGTGTGTGTGCGGTGTGGTGTGTGTGCGTGTGTGTGCGGTGTGTGTGTGGTGTGTGTGTGTGTGTTTGTGTGTGTGTGG
>NW_023662987.1:0-15463 GCF_015228065.2 Penaeus monodon
AATAATAATGCTTGTTAGTGATTATAATATTGTTATTAGTATTATTATTGTTATTATCAGCATTATTATTATTTTGTAATGGTAGTATAATTGCAAAAAAATAATTATTATAACAGTAATAATTACTGTAATAAACGATACTAAATTAAGTAATGATATAAATAATAATTATAAAATCCGTTATTATTGTTATATTATTGTTATTCCTATTATTATGTTGTGGTTATTAGTATTATTGCAAAAATATATACTTATAACTCCAATAATTGCAATAATAATGATAACAATTCAATAATGATGATATAATTGCCAATACTGATGGATAATGATGATGAAATGATGATAATGATGATAATGATGATGATAACCGATAATAATGATGATAATCAGGATAATGATGATGATAATAACAGGAATGTGTCCATATATCAATATACAAAAGGTTATAAGAAAAACATCCCAAAAAGTCGAAAAACGGCAAAAGCTAGCGAAATATAGCCGTATGAGAGTATAATCCAAAATGATCGTTTTTCGATTTCTTTGGTGATTTCGGCAATTATAGGGTAATAATGATAATAATTACCAGATTGTATAATAATAACAATAATGATGATAAAAGTGAGAATAAAGAGAATTTTGATAACATGAATATATAAAAATATTATATTATTATTATTATTATTATTATTATTATATTATATTATTATTATTATTATTATTATTATTATTATTTTAAATTTTATTACTATTATCTTAATTATAGTATTATTGCCACAAATCTATATTATCTGTAATAATAACAATAATAATAATAAGTATAAGTTATAATATCATAATGCTAGTGATTATAATATTGTTATTAGTATTATTATTGTTATGATCATCATTATTATTATTTGTACTGGTAGTTATAATTGCAACAAAAATAATTATTAAACATAATAATTACTGTAATAACGATACTAATAAGATAATGATATAAATAAAAATTATAAAATCGTATTATTGTTATTATTATTGTTATACTATTATTATTGTTGTGGTATAGTATTATTGCAAAATATATACTATAACTCAATAAATTGCAATAATAATAGATAACAATTGCAATAATGATGAAATTAATTGCAATAATGATGATAATGATGATGATATAATGCATGATAATGATGATAATGATGATGATAACGATAATAATGTGATAATAATTGATAATGATGATGATAAAAAGGAATTGTGTCCATATATAATATAAAAAAGGTTATAAGAAAAACATTCCCAAAAGTCGAAAAAAGCGGCAAAATCTAGAGAAAATAGCCTTATGAGGTATACTCCCCAAAATGACGTTTTTCGATTTCTGTTGGTGATTTCGGGCCATTATTAGGGTAATAAGATCAATAATTACCAGAATGTATTAACTCATAACAATATGATGATAAAAGTTGAGAATAAAGAGAATTTTTGATAACATTTGAATATTATTAAAAATATAATTATTATCATAATTATTATTATTATTATAATTATTATTATTATTATAATATTATTATTATTATTATTCTTATATTAGTCTTATTATTTTACTATTTATCTTAATTTTAGTATTATTGCCAAAAAAATCTAGTATATCTGTACTAATAACAATAATAATAAGAAAGTATAAGTATAATAATAATTAATGGCTAGTGATTATAATATGTTATTAGTATTTATTATTGTATTATCTATCTTATTATTATTTGTACTGGTAGTATAATGCAAAAATTAATTATTTATAACAGTAAGAATTACTGTAATAACGATACTAATTAAGATAAATGATAATAAATAAAATTATAAAAAAAAATCGTTATTATTGTTTTATTATTGTTACTTATTATTATTATTGTTGTGGTATTAGTATTATTGCCAAAAAAACATATATACTATAACTCCAAATAATTGCAATAGATAATGATAACAATTGCAAGTAATGATGATAATAATTGCAATACTGATATAATGATGATGATAATGATGATAATGATGATGATAATGATGATGATAACGATATAATGATGATAATCATGATAATGATGATATAATAACAGGAATTGTGTCCAATATAATATAAAAAAGGTATAGAAAAACATTCCCAAAGTCGAAAAAAAGCGGCAAAAATCTAGCGAAAATTTGCCTTATGAGAGTATACTCCAAAATGACGTTTTTTCGAATTTCTTTGGTGATTTCGGCAATTAAGGGATAATAATGATTAAGAAATTACAGAATTGTATTTATTAATCCTAACAATAATGATGATAAAGTGAGAATATAAAGAGAATTTGATAACAATTTGAATATTATTAAAAATATATTATTATTATTAGTATTATCATTATTATTATATTATTATATATAATTATATAGTATATAATTGTTCTTATGATGATTATTATTACTATTATCTAATATTAGTATTATTCGCAAAAAATCTATTATATCTGTAATAATTAACAATAATTATATCATAAGTATAAGTATACTAATAATAATGCTAGTGATTATAAGATGTTATTAGTATTATTATTGTTTATTATCATCATTATCTAGTTTGTACTGGTAAGTATAATTGCAAAAATAATTATTATAACAGTAATAATTACTGTAATACACGATACTAATTAGATAATGATATAAATTAAAATTATAAAATCGTATTATGTTATTATTATGTTATTCTATATTATTGTTGTGGTTATTAGATTATGCCAAAAATATATACTATAACTCCAATAATTGCAATAATAATGATAACAATTGCAATAATGATGATAATAATTGCAATAATGATGATAATGATGATGATATGATGATACATGATGATAAATGATGTGATAACGATAATAATGATAGTAATCATGATAATGATGATAATTGATCAATAACAGAATGTGTCCAATTATATAATATAAAAAGGTATAGAAAACAACATTCCAAAAGTCGAAAAAGCGGCAAAATCTAGCGAAAAATAAGCCTTCTGAGAGTTACTCCAAAACGACGTTTTTTCGATTTCTTGGTGATTTCGGGCAATTAGTAGGTAATAATGATCATAATTACCAGAATTGTATTAATCATAAACAATAATGATGATAAAAGTCGAGATAAAGAGAATTTGATAACATTTGATATATTAAAATATTATTATTATTATTGATATTATTATTCTTATTATTATTATTATTATTATTATTATATTATTATTAATTATATTATTATTATTACTATTATCTATATTATTAGTATTATTGCCAAAAATCTCTCTATATCTGTAATAATAACAATAATAATAATAAGTATAAGTATAATAATAATACTGCTAGCTGATATAATTTTTGTTATTCAGTATGATTATGTTATATCATCATTTATTATTATCTGTACTGGTAGTATAATTGCAAAAAAATTATTATAACAGTAATAATTACTGTAAGTAACGATACTAATAAATAATGATATAAATAATAATTATAAAATCGTTATTATTGTTATTATTATTGTTTATACTATTATTATTGTTGTGGTATTAGTTATATTGCCAAAAATATATACTATAAATCCAATAATGCAATAATAATGTAACAATGCCAAAATGATGTAATATTGCAATTAATGATGATATGATGATGATAATGATGATAATGTATGATAATGATGATGAAACGATAATACTGATGATCATCATGATAATGATGATGATAATAACAGGAATGGTCCATATAAATATAAAAAGGTCTAAGAAAAACATTCCCAAAAGTCGAAAAAGCGCAAAAGCTAGCGAAAATATAGCCTATGAGAGTATACTCCAAAATGACGTTTTTGCGATTTCTTTGGTGATTCGGCAATTATTAGGGTAATAATGATAATAATTACCCGAATGTCATTAATCATAACAATAATGATTGATAAAAGTGAGAATAAGAGAATTTTGATAACATGTGAATATTATAAAAATATTATGATATTATTATATTATTATTATTATATTATTATTATTATTATATTATTATTATTATTATTATTATTATTAGTATTATTATTACTATTACTTAATTATAGTATTATGCCAAAAAATCTATTATATCTGTAATAATAAAATAATAATATAAAGTATACGTATAATAAAAATATGCTAGTGATCTAATATTGTTATTAGTAGTAGTATTGTTAGTATCACATTATATTATTTGTACTGGTAGTATAATTGCAAAAATACTTATTATAACAGTAATAATTACTGTAATAACGATACTAAATTAAGATAATGATATAAAATAATAATTAAAAAGCGTTATTATTGTTATTATTATTGTTCTTACTATATTATTGTTGTAGGTATAGTAATTGCCCAAAAAATATTACTATAACTCCAATAATTGCAATAATAATGATAACAATTGCACTAATGATGATAATAATTAAAATGATGATAATGATGATGATAATTATGCTAATGGATAATGATGATGATAACGATAATAATGATGATAATCATGATAATGATGGATGTTAATAACAGGAATTGTTGTCCATTATATATAAAAAAGGTTATAAGAAAAATTCCCAAAAAGTCGAAAAAGCGGCAAAAATCTAGCGAAATATAGCCTTATGGAGGAGTTACTCCAAAATGACGTTTTTTCGATTTCTTTGGGATTTCGGCAATTATGAGGGTAATAATGATAATAATTACCAGAATTGGTTAATCTAACAATAATGATGATAAAAGTGAGAATAAAGGAGAATTTGATAACATTTGAAATATTATTAAAATATTATTATTATTATTATTATTATTATATTATTATTATTATTATTATTATTATTATTATTCATTATTCTTATTAGTATTTATTATTATTCTTACTATTATCTTAATTATTTAGTATTATTGCCAAAAAATATATTATATCTGTAATAATAACAATAATAATAATAAGTATAAGTTATAATAATACTAATGCTAGTGATTATAGATATTGTTTTAGTATATTATGTTATTATCATCATTATTATTATTGTACTGGTAGTATAATGGCAAAAAAAAAAAAAAAAAATTTTGCAAAAAAAAATTTTAATTCATAAACAGTAATAATTACTGTAATAACGATACCTAATTAAGATAATGATATAAATAATAATTATAAAATCGTTATTATGGTATTATTATTGTTATTAATATATTATTGTTGTGGTTATAGTATTATCGCAAAAAATATTCTATAACTCCATAATTGCAATAATAATGATAACAATTGCAATAATGATGATAAATAATTGCAATTAATGATGATATGATGATGATAATGATGATAATGATGATAATGATGATGATAACGATAATAATGATGATAATCATGTAATGATGATGATTAATAACAGGAATTGTGTTCCAATCTAATATAAAAAAGGTTAAGAAAACATTCCCAAAGTGGAAAAAAGCTGGCAAAATCTAGCGAATATAGCCTTATGAGAGTATACTCAAAATGACGTTTTTTCGATTTCTTTGGTGATTTCGGCAATTATTAGGGTAATAATGGATAATAATTACCAGAATGGTATTAATCATAACAATAAGGATGATAAAAGTGAAGGAATAAAGAGAATTTGATAACATTTGAATATTATTAATACAAAAATATTCTTTATCTTATTAGTTATATTATTATTATTATTATTATATTATATCTTTATTATTATTATTTTTTAGTATTATATTATTACTATTATCTTAATTTTAGTATTATTGCCAAAAAATCTATTATATCTGTAATAATAACAACTAAAATAATAAGTAAAGTATAATAATAATAATGCTAGTGATTATTAAGATTGTTATTAGATATTATGTTATTATCATCATTTTATTATTTTGTACTGGTAGTATAATTGCAAAAATAATTATTATACAGTATAATTACTGTAATACGATTATAATTAAGTAATGAATATAAAATAATAATTATAAAATCGTTATTATGTTATTATATTGTTATTACTATGAGATGTTGTGGTATTAGTATTATTGCAAAACTATATACTATAACTCCAATTAATTGCAATACATAATGATAACTAAGCAATAATGATGAAAGAATGCATAATGATGATAAGATGATGATAAATGATGATAATGATGATAATGATGATGCTAACGATAATAATGATGATAATCATGATAATGAGATGATAATAAAGGAATGTGTCCATATATAATATAAAAAGGTAATAAGATAAACATTCCAAAAAAGTCGAACAAAAAGCGGCAAAATCTAGCGAAATATAGCCCTTTTTAAATGAAGGGGGGGGGGGGGGGTGGGGAGGGTTTTTTTTTTTTTTTATACTCCAAAATGACGTTTTTCGAGTGCTTTGGTGATTCGGCAATATTAGGGTAATAATGATAATAATTACCAGAATTGTATTAATCATAACATAATGATGCATAAAGTGAGAATAAAGAGAATTTTGATAACAATTTTTGAATATTATTAAAAAATATTATTATTATTATTATTATTATTATTATTATTATTTTTATTATTATTATTATTATTATTATTATTATTATTATTATTATCTATTATATTATTACTATTATCTGAATATTAGTCTTATTGCCAAAAAAAATCTATTAATTGTAATAATAACATAATAATAATAAGTATAAGTATAATAATAATAATGCTAGTGATTATAATATTGTTATTTAGTATTATTATTGTTATTAATCTTCATTTATTATTTGTACTGGTAGTAGAATTGCAAAAATAATTATTATAACAGTAATAATACTGTAATAAAACGATACTAATTAAGATAATGATAAAAATATATAATTATTAAAATCGTTATTATTTTTACTATTATGTTTACTATTATTATTGTGTGGTTATAGTATATTGCAAAAATATATACTATAAACTCCAATAATTGCACACAATAATGTAACATTTGCAATAATGATGATAATAATTGCAATAATGCATGAAATGGATGATGATAATGATGATAATGATGATTAATTGATGATGATAACGATATAATGATGATAATCATGATAATGATGATGTAATAACCGAATTGTGTCCATATATAAGATAAAAAAGTATAGAAAAACATTCCCAAAAGTTCGAACAAAGCGAGAAATCTAGCGAAATATAGCCTTATGAGAGTATACTCCAAAATGACGTTTTTCGATTTCTTGGTGATTTCGGCAATTATTAGTGGTAATAATATAATAATACCAGAAATTGTATTAATCATAACAATAATTGATGATAAAAGTGAGAATAAACGAGGAATTTTGATAACATGTTGAATATATTAAAAAATATATTATTATTATATATTATATATTATTATTATGATTATTACTATTAGTATTATTATTATATTATTATTATTATTATTAGTAGTACTAGTATCTAAATTATTAGGATTATGGCAAAAAAATCTATTAGATCTGTAATAATAACAATAATAATAATAAGTATAAGTATACTAATATAATGCTAGGATTATAAATATTGTTATTAGTATATTATTTTTATTAGCATCATTATTATATTTGTATGAGTTAGTATTAATTGCAAAAATAATTATTATACACAGTAATAATTACTGTAATAACGATACTAATTAAGGTAATGATATAAATAATAATTATTAAAACGTTATTATTGTTATTATTATGTATTACTATATTATTGTGTGGTTATTAGTATTATTGCAAAAAATATATACTATAACTCCAAATAATTTGCAATACATAATGATAACAATTGCACTAATGATGATAATAATGCAATAATGATGAAATGTATGATGATAATGATGAAATGATGATATGATGATGATAAACGATAATAATGATGATAATCATGATAATGCTGAGATAATAACATGAATTGTGGTCAATATATAATATAAAAAAGGATACGAAAAAAATCCAAAAAAAGTCGAAAAAGCGGCAAAAAATCTAGCGAAATATCGCCTTATGAGAGTATACTCCAAAATGACGTTTTTTCGATTTCTTTGGTTTATTTCGGCAAATATTAGGGTAATAATGATAATTAATTACCAGAATTGTATATAAATCATACAATAATGATGATAAAAGTGAGAATAAGAAATTTTGATAACATTTGAAATATTATTACAAATTATATTATTATTACTTTATTATATTACTATTATTATTATTATTATTAGTATTATTATTATTATTCATATTATTATTATTATTATCATTTAATATTATCGTATTATAGTATTATGCAAAAAACTTATTATATCTGTAATAATAACAATAAATAATAATAAGTATAAGTATAATAAAATAATGCTAGTGATTAGAATATTGTTATTAGTAGTCTTATTGTTATATCATTCATAGTCTTATTTGTACTGGTAGTAAATTGCAAAAATAAGTATTTAACAGTAATAATTACTGTAATACCGATACTAATAAGATAATGATATAAATAATAATTATAAAATCGTGATTATTGTTATATTATTGTTTATTATGATATTATTGTTGTGGTATTAGGTATATGCAAAAATATATTACTATAACTCCAATAATTGCAAATAATAATGATAAAATTGCAATAATGATGATTAATATTGCAATAATGATGATAATGAATGATGATAATGATGATAATTAGATAATGTGAGGATACGACAATAATGATGATAATCATGATAATGTGATGATAATAACAGGAATGTGTCATATATAATATAAAAAAGTATAAGAAAAACATTTCCCAAAAGTCGAAAAAGCGGCAAATCTAGACGAAATATAGCCTTATGAAGAGTCTACTCCAATGACGTTTTTTCGATCTTCTTTGAGTGTTTCGGCACATTAGGGTAATAATGATAGTAATTTAATCTACCAGACAGAATTGTATTAATCATAACAATAATGATGATAAAAGTGAGAATAAGAGAATTGATAACATTTGAATATTATTAAAAAATATTATTATTATTATTATTATTATTATAATAATTATTATTATTATATTAATATTATTATTATATTAATTATTATTATTATATTATTACTACTATTATTAATTATTAGTAGTATTGCCAAAAAAATCTATTATATCTGTAATAATAACAATAATAACACATAAGATACGTAACTAAAAATAATGCTAGTGATGATAATAGTGTTATTAGTATTATTATTGTTACTATCATCATTATTATTATTTGTACTGGTAGTATCTGCACAAATAATTATTATAACAGTAATAATTCTGTAATAACGATATAATAAGTAATTGATATAAATAATAATTATAAAATCGTCCCTATATTGTTTAATTATTATTGTTATTAATATTATTATTGTTGTGGTTATAGTATTATTGCAAAAATATACTTAACTCCATAATTGCCAATAATAATGATAACAATGGCAATCAATGATGATAATAATTGCAGTAATGATGATAATGATGATGATAATGATGATAATGATGATAAGATGATGATAACGATAAATAATGATGATAATCATGATAATGATGATGATAAATAACAGGAATTGTGTCCATCATATAATATAAAAAAGGTATAAGAAAAACATCCCAAAAAGTCGAAAAAAAGCGGCAAAATTAGCGAAATATAGCCTTATGAGAGTATACTCCAAAATGACGTTTTTCGATTTCTTTGGTTGATTTCGAATTATTAGGGGTAATAATGATAATAATTACCAGAATTGTATTAATCATAACAATAATGCTGATAAAAGTGAGAATAAGAGAATTTGATACATTTGAATAATTACAAATATTATATGATATTATATTATTATTATTATTAGTATTATATTATATTATTAGTGTTATTATTAGTATATTATTATATTATTATATTACTATTATCTTAATTCTTAGTATTATTGCCAAAAAAATCTATATATCTGTAATAATAACAAAATAATAATAAAGTATAAGTATAAATAATAAAAGTAGTGCTTATAATTTGTTATTAGTATTTATTATTGTTATTATCATCATATTATTATTTGTACTGGTAGTATAATTTGAAAATAATTATTCATAAACAGTAATAATTACGTAATAACGCTACTAATTAAGCTAATGATATAAATAATAATTATAAAATCGTTATATTGTTATTATATGTATTACTATTATTATTGTTGTGGTTATTAGTATTATGCAAAAATATATACTAAACCATAATTGCAATAATAATGATAACAATGCAAATAATGATGATAATAATTGCAATAAATGATGATAATGATGATGAAATGATGATAATGATGATAATGATGATGATAAACGATAATAATGATGATATATGATAATGATTATGATAATAACAGGAATTGTGTCCATATATAATATAAAAAGGTATAGAACAAAACATTCCCAACACAGCCCCTCAAAAAGCGCAAAATCTAGCGAAATATGCCGTATGGAGTATACTCCAATGACGTTTTTCGATTTCTTTGGTGATTTCGGCAATTATTAGGTTAATAATGATAAGAAATTTACCAGGGAATGGTATTAATCATAACATAATGATGATAAAAGTGAGAATAAAGAGAATTTTGATAACATTTGAATATTAAACATATTATTAATTAGTCTTATTATTAGTATTATTATTATTATTATTATAATTATTATTATTATTATTTACTATTATTATTATTATTATTATTATTATTACTATTATCTTAAATTATAGTATTATTGCCAAAAAAATCTATATATCTGTAATAATAACAATAATAATAATAAGTATAAGTATAATAATAATAAATAATGCTAGTGAATTATAATATTGTTATTAGTAGTATTATTGGATTGATCATCATTATTATATGTACTGTAAGTATAATTGCAAAAATAGATTATAACAGTAATAATTACTGTAATAACGATATAATTAAGATAATGATATAAATAAAATTATAAACATCGTTATTATTTGTTATTATTATTGTATTACTATGTATTATGTTGTGGTGATTAGTATTATGCAAAAAATATATACTATAACTCCAATAATTGCCATAATAATGATAACAATTGCAATAATGATGAAATAATTGCAATAATGATGATAGATGATGATGATAATGATTATAATGATGATAATGATTAATGATGATAAAACGATAATAATGATGATAATCATGATAATGATGATGATAATAACAGGAATGGTCCATATATATATAAAAAAAGGTATAAGAAAAACATTCCCAAAAGTCGAAAAAAGCGAGCAAAATCTAGCGGAAATATAGCTTATGAGAGGGGTATACTCCCAAAATGACGTTTTTCGATTTCTTGGTGATTCGGCAAATTAGGGTAATAATGATAATAATTACCAGAATTGATATTAATCATAACAATAATGATGATAAAAGTTGAGAATAAAAGAGAATTTTGATAACATTTGAATCTTAGTTTAAAAAAAGATTATTATTATATTATTATTATTATTATTATTATTATTTATTATTATTATTATATATTATTATTATTATTATTATCTTAACTATTAGGATTATTGCAAAAAATCTATATATCTGTAATAATAACACTAATAATTAATAGTATAAGTATAATAATAATAATGCTAGTGATTTAAATATTGTTATTAGTAATTATTATTGTTATTACATCATTATTATTATTTGTACTGGTAGTATAATTGCAAAAATAATTATATAACAGTAATAATTTACGTAACTAAACGATACTAATTAAGATAATGATATAAATAATCAATTATAAAACGTTATTATTGTTATTATTATTGTATTACTATTATTATTGTTGTGGTATTAGTATTATTGCAAAAAAATATATACTATAACGCCAATAATTGCAATATAATGATAACAATTTCATAATGGATGGATAATAATTGCAAAATGATGATAATGATGATGATAATGATGATAATGATGATAATGATGATGATAACGATAATAATGATGATAATCAGATAATGATGATGATAATAAGGAATTTGTGTCCATATATCATATAAAAAAGGTATAAGAAAAATTTCCCAAAAGTCGAAAAAAAGCGGCAAATCTAGCGAAATATAGCTTCGTAGAGTATACTCCAAAATGGACGTTTTTTCGATTTCTTTGTGATTTCGGCAAATTATTAGGGTAATAATGATAATAATTACCAGAATTGTATTAATTCATAACATATAATGATGATTAAAAGTGAGAATAAAGAGAATTTGATAAAAACATTTGAATATTATTAAAAAATATAATTATTATTATTATATTATATTATTATTTATTATTATTATATTATTATTATTATTATTATTATTATTATATTATTACATTATCTTAATTATTAGTATTATTGCCAAAAAAAAAAAACTATTATATCTTAATAATAACAATAATATAATAAGTATAAGTATAATAATAATAATGCTAGTGATATAATATGTTATGAGTTATTATATTGTTATTATCATCATTATTATTATTTGTACTGGTAGTATAATTGCAAAAAATTATATGATTATAAAAGTAAGAATTACTGTAATAACGTACTAATAAGATAATGATATTAAATAATAATTATAAAATCGTTGATTATGTTATTATTAATTGTTATTACTATTATTATTGTTGGTGGTTATTAGTATTATTGCCAAAATATATACTATAACAAAAAACTCCAATAATGACAATAATAATGATAAACAATTGCAATAAGATGAAAAATTGCAATAATGATGATAATGCTGATGATATGATGAATAATGATGATAAATGATGATGATAACGATAATAATGAGATTAATCATGATAATGATGATGATAATAACAGGAATTGTGTCCATATTAATTATAAAAAAGGTTAAGAAAAAACATTCCCACAAAAGTCGAAAAAGCGGCAAAATCTAGCGAAATATAGCTTATGCGAGTATACTCCAAAATGACGTTGTTTTTCGATTTCTTTGGTGAGGATTTCGGCAATTATTAGGTAATAATGATAATAATTACCAAGAATGTATTAATATAACAATAATGATGTAAAAAGTGAGATTAAAGAGAATTTGATAACATTTGAATATTTATAAAATATTATTATTATTATTTATTATTATATTATTATTATTATTATTAATTATTAGGTATTATTATATTATTATTATTATTCTTATTATTTTACTATTATCTTAAATTATTAGTATTATGCCCAAAAAATCTATTATATTCTGTAATAATAACAATAATAATATAAGTATTAAGTCTTATAATAATAATAATGCAGTGATTATGAATATTGTGATAGTATTATTAGTGTTAGTATCATCATTATTATTATTTGTACTGGTAGTATAATGCAAAAATTAATATTATAACAGTAATAATTACTGTAAATAACGATAATAATTAAGATAATGATAAAATAATAATTATAAAATCGTTTATATTGTTATTATTATGTTTATTAATATTATTATTGTTGTGGTTATTAGTATTATTTTACAAAAAGTATTACTATAACTCCAATAATTGCAATAAGAATGATAACAATTGCAATAAGATGATAATAATTGCAATAATGATGGATAATGATGAGATAATGATGATAATGATGATAAGGATGATGATAACGATAATAATGATGATAATCATGATAATGATGATGATAATAACAGGAATTGTGTCAATATAATATAAAAAGTATAAGGAAACATCCCAAAAGTCGAAAAAGCGGCAAAAATCTAGCGAAATATAGCTTATGAGAGTATACCAAAATGACGTTTTTTCGATTTCTTGGTGATTTCGGCAATTATTAGGGTATAATGATAATATTACCAAAATGTATAATCTAACAATAATGATGATAAAAGTGAGAATAAAAGAATTATAATTGAATATATTAAAAATATTATTAAATAAATTTTTATATTATTATAATTATTATATTATTTATTATAATAATTATTATTATTATATATTATTATTATTATATTATCTTAATTATTATATTATTGCCAAAAATCTATTATATCTGTAATAATAACAATAATAATAATAAGTATAAGTATAATAATAATAATGCTAGTGATTATAATATTTATTAGTATTATTATTGTTATTATCATCATTATTATTATTTGTACTGGTGTATATTTGCAAAAATAATTATTATAACCAATAAACTAATAAAAAACAATAATAAACGATACTAATTAAGATAATGATATAAATAATAATTATAAAATCGTTATTATTGTATATATTGTATTATATATATTGTGTGTTATTAGTATTATTGCAAAAATATATACTATAAATTCCAATAATTGCAATAATAATGATAACAATGCAATAATGATGATAATAATTGCAATAATGATGATAATGAGTGATAATGATGATAATGATGATAATGAGAATAACATAAATAATATGATAATCATGATAATGATGATGATAATAACAGGAATGGTCCATAATATATAAAAAAGATAAGAAAACATTCCCAAAAGTAAAAGGCAAATTCTAGCGAAATATAGCTATAGAAGTATATCCAAAATGACGTTTTTTCGATTCTTTGGTGATTCGGCATTATTAGGGTAATAATATATTATAAACAGAATTGTATTAATCATAACAATAATATTAAAATTAGAATAAGAGAATTATGATAAATGTGAATATATTAAAAAATATTATTATTATATTATATTATTATATTTATTATATTATTATATTATTATTATTATATATATTATATTAATTATACTATTTTAATATTTATTATTCAAAAATTTATATATCGTAATAATAACAATATAATAATAAGTATAATTAATAATATAATGTAGTGATTAAAAGTATATAGATTAATTGTATTATCATATATTATTATTTGTAAGGTAGTATAATTGCAAAAATAATTATTATAAAGTAATAATACTGAATAAGATACTAATAATAATATATAATAATAATTATAAAATGTATATTTATATATTATTGTTATTACTATATTATTGTTGTGGTTATTAGTATTATTGCAAAAAATATAATAACCAAAATTGCAATAATATGATAACAATGCAAAAATGATGATAATAATTGCAATAATGATGATAATGATGATATAATATGAAATGAAAAATGTGATAACGATAATAATGATGAAATATGATATATGATGAGATATAAAGGAATTGTGTCCATATTAATTTTAAAAAAGGTAAAAAGAAAAAATCCCCAAAAATCGAAAAAGCGGCAAAATCAGCAAAATAGCCTTATGAGAGTATACTCCAAAATGACGTTTTTCGATTCTTGGTGATTTTGGAATTATTAGGGAATAATGATATAATTTTCCAGAATTGATTAAAATAAAATAATATTAAATAAATA
>NW_023662988.1:5000-15461 GCF_015228065.2 Penaeus monodon
ACCATTGACGACTCGTTGGGAAGCGATCATCTTCCTATTTTGATTAAATATTCATGCGACACGGTGAGAACGACTTCAGCGCCTAAATTTAACGTAAAAAGAGCAGACTGGGTCGCCTTCACAAGGAGCGTCAAGCTCGAACTTGTTGGAGAAACCATTGATGATAAAGTAAACAATATTCAGAATTCGATTATAGAAGCAGCATTGCTATCCATTCCTAAAACTTCGACAGATAGCGTTAAGCATAGAGTTCCATGGTGGACACCAGATTGCCGCAAGGCGCTGTGCCGACGCAATAAGGCCTACAGGCTTTTCAAAAATAACATCACAAATGAGAACTTTTGCAATTACAAACAAGCAAGAGCTAGGCTCGTAGAGTAAATAAGACAAGCAAAAAGAGACTCCTGGCGGAGATTTGTCTCTACAATAAACAGCAACACCAAAATATCAGAGGTTTGGTCCACTATCAATAAAATCAATAAGAAAAAATCATCTTTTAAAATCAATAACATCATTGAAGAGGGCAATAATTTCGATTCACCTAGAGACATTGCTAATGCACTCGCCAGGCAGTTCTCTCATACAAGCAGCTCAGCTAATTACCATCCCACCTTCCTGACCATCAAGGAAGAGGCTGAGCTGCAACCAATTCACTTTGCCACAGGAGATGACTTTGATTACAATAAAGATCTTACAATGGATGAGCTTGTCCGAGCCCTAGAAGCCTGTAGAGGAACATCCCCAGGCCCCGATGAGATTCGATATGAGATGATAAAGCATCTTAATCATGATGACATGATTAAGTTGCTAGAAGTGTACAATGAAATTTGGAAAAGCCACACTTTTCCAAATTCATGGCACTTCGCCCACATCATTCCAATATTGAAAGGAGGGGGTAATCCCAGACTTGCCATCTCCTACCGCCCAATTGCGTTGACAAGTTGCTTATGCAAGGTCATGGAACGAATTGTTAACAGTAGGCTATTGCATTTTTTAAATTCCAGTAATTTGCTAGTTGACGAGCAGTGCGGCTTTCGCAAGGGACGCCAAACTCTCAATCAACTAGTAAAGCTGGACAGTCATATTCAAGAGGCCATTGCCAAAAAAGGAAAAAGCCTACGACATGACATGGCCATATGGCCTACTCAGAAAACTTTATGCTTTTGGATTACGTGGAAACCTGAAATGCTTTATTCAAAATTTCATTTCTGACAGAACGTTTGCTGTCAAATTATTTTCTGACAATATCACTTTTTCGGACATTTTTGTCCAGGCAAACGGGGTCCCACAAGGAAGTGTCTTGTCACCAACATTATTTTCTATGTATGATCAATGACATCTTACCAGCTCCTCCTCGGAATCTTAAATACTCACTGTACACTGATGATTGTGCATTATGGCACTCCAGCAATAATGCAGAATTCTCAGCAAATCGCATCCAATTGGCACTGGATATGATTCATAACTGGGGCCTCCAGTGGGGTTTTAAGTTTTCCATTAGAAAGAGTATTGGGGTAATTTTTTCACGTAGGAGAAAGCCGAACATCAGGCTAACTCTAGACAACCACCCAATACCTATTCAAAATTCTGCAAAGTTTCTTGGGCTACTTTTTGATAGTAGACTCAATTGGAAAGACCACATTGGTCAGTTAAAGAATAAATGTCAAAAAGCACTGAATTTATTAAAGTGCATTTCTGGTAACAAATGGAGAGCTGATAGACAGTCTTTGCTAATGGTATATAAAAGCCCTGATTAGGTCTAAAGTAGATTATGGGTCAATCGTGTATGGTTCGGCATCGAGAACAAGTTTGAAAGGTTTTAGTGGCTGTGCAGAATGCCTGTTTGCGTGTGTGTCTTGGAGCCCTGAAGTGCACTCGGATCGAGCGTCTTGAGGTGGAGTCAGGAGTACCTCCCCTCCGACTCAGACGCGGCCAGTTAGCCTTGAGCTATGCCGAAAAGGTGGCTCGAGACCCGAGCCACCCTAATGGCAATAGTGGCATTAGGCCCTTTGCCACGAGACTCCACGACCTCGTCGAGAAAGTCGGTATAGATCTCTCTACCATCAATACCCTGGTTCAGTCAAATAAGCGCCATGGGAAACCCCCAATTTTTTCTATCAGGGAAGCCTGGTTTCCCATCAGCCAAGGCCATGGCGCCGGAGGTGGAGGTACGCCAGAGGTTCAGAGAGATCCTTGTTAACATCTCCCTTTTTTTCATATATATACCGACGGCTCCAAGACAGATGAGTGTGTGGGTGCGGGTGTATGGTCAACTGAATGTGAACTAAAGTTCAGACTGCCGAATCATACATCGATCTTTCTTGCTGAACTTTTTGCCATTGATAAAGCCATTGATTTTGCACTATCGACGACCCTGGATAGAATAGTTATTTTTTCAGTTTCATTAAGTTCACTTAAAGCTATTAAATCATTAGAAACCACCAAAAATGAATTACTGGGTAATATCATTTGTAAGCTACATGGTGCCAATAAATCAATCAAGCTAATATGGGTACCAGGCCACTCTGGTATCCATGGCAATGAGCAGGCTGACAAACTAGCCGGGTCAACTGGTGATCTGGACCTTAGCATAGTCCGTACAGATCTCAGGTGTTTTGTGTTCTTATAAAAGCAAAAATACATCTCCTGTGGCAAAGTGAGTGGACCAACCTCCAACTCACAAACAAAACAAAACAAAAAATAGAACTGTGGAATACATCCCACAGGAAAGACAGAAGGGAGGAGGTGGTGTTGGCCCGCCTTAGGGTCAACGCCACAAAATTTACCCACCTCACTCCCTACATTGAAAAAAGATTTCCCCCACAATGTCACCCCTGTAACACCAACCTTACTCTTAACCATATCCTTACAGTCTGCAATCAATACAACACACAAAGACAAAGAATAAAAATTATTTCCAAATTAAAAATAAAGAATTTACACTCTCAAACATTTTATCAGATGATGAAAAAATCATCAGTAAAGTAATCACTTTTTTAAGGGAGACAAAACTTTATGACCTTATATAGATTGACAGAATAAATAGGATCCATTGGCTTAATAACCTTGGCCACATGCCGCTGGTTGATAGCCAAGAAATCCAACAAAGAAAGAAAAGAAAGCTATCTTCCCACTCGTGTTTCACTCGTGTATGAACCTTTGATGAGGACGCACCTTTTTAAAACGCAGAATCAATAAATACGAAGTCTTGTGCCCCAAGAGTTACCCTGGAGCCCGGGGCCTCTCGTCTCGCTAGACATTATTGCTTCTGAGTTCGTTAAAGTAAATAAAGTAAAGTAAATCCTGTAAATTACAGAACATTATAGTGCTTTGCCAGCACCTTCAGTGCTCTTGTATTTGCAGGTGACACAAGGCTACAGTAGTCGTAGTCAGCACCCCACCTCAGACCCGCAGCTCTCTTCTACACCAGGGTAGCCCTTTGGGCTTTGACCCCTGGGTAGGGAGGCCCAGTAGTCTGGGGCATCCTTTGGGCGCACTTTTTCTCCCTCTAATTTTTTTTCCTCCTAAAGTGACTTTCCTGAGCCTGCCGGAGTTCCTCATGAGCTCCCGTATTCGCTTGGGGGTGGGCATCTACTTACCGTCCTTCGCCTAGGCAAGTTCGGCGGTAAGGAAGTGTCCTCCACATAACTCAATCCTCTCTGTGGTACTGGAGAACGCAACCAGGCTTCCACTGAGGGGTAGAGGACGAAATACTGATTCACTCTCTTAGCTATTGCTGTTAGGTTGATACCAAAAGTTAAGAGCCTTTGATCCCTTCAGGACAACATTTTTGAGCAAAGGGGTCGGACCTGGTCCGATGCCCAGTATGGATGCTACCCTGGCTACCCCTTCTCCTCCTCAAGGAGGAGGGGCGACTCATGACCGTCCTAAAACAAATTCGACACTGATCAATGGAACCCTTACTAACGACAAAACGAGAAGACCACTTTTTAAAATCCTCACAGAGAATGCGAGGTTCGCGAATGTAAAATGCGTGAATGAAAATCAATCGCTTTTGAACGTGAACCCCTTTATCATCAAAAAGGTCCTTGATGGTCAAGTGGACGGCGATTTTGATTTTTTCAAAAAATTGCGAGATGGAAGCCTCCTTGTTAAAGTACAATATAACTCCCAGATTAAGGATTTACTTAAGCTGACGCAAATTCATGATCTTCGAGTTAAAGTAACTATTCCTATTGGCCCAAATACCTGTAAGGGAGTAATCTTTCACAGGGATTTGAGGACGATGGAAGAAAGTGAAATTCTTGAGAGCATGAAGTACCAAGACGTAGTGGACGTTCATTGTATGACCAAGAAGGACGGGAATGTGCGAACGAAAACTGGACTGTGTTTTTTGACCTTTGCTTTGAATAAAATTCCAGAGTATGTCAACGTCGGTTATGAACGTGTACAAGTAAGACCTTATGTCCAAAAGCCAATGCATTGTAATAGATGCCAAAAATTCGGACGCACCTCATTAAGATGTATTGATAAAGACTCGAGTAAATTTGTTTGCCGGAAATGTGCTGAAGCCCATGACACCATCACATGTACTAGCCAGATTTCCAAATGTGCTAACTGTGGAGGTCCCCATCAGTCAGGATCTGCTGAGTGCAGCGTCCTGAAGAAGGAGACTGAGACATTAGCATATATGAGAAAGCATGAAGTTAGTTATACTGAAGCTAAGAGGAAAGTGGAAAGTTTGACACACAAACCCGATACTTCCTATGCTGAAGCAGTGACTAACACCACCCCTAGTGCAAATCAATAGTCACTTCTGTAAAAGTGAGGCTCTGGTGGATGTACATGGCGACTCCGCCTCCACCTCTACCCTCACGATCCTTCCGACATAAATGGTAGTTCCTCAGCGAAACGACCTCGTCAGACACGAGGTGTGTTAAGTGCGTTTCTTGGAGAACTATAATATCGGGAGCATAGGACGAGGCTAATAATTTAAGGTCATTTACTTTAGATCTAAGACTACGACAGTTCCATTGTATAATGGTCGACGCGAAGATTACGTTTTATGGGGTTTGGAAGTGCCTTGTCCACCAGTTTTTTTCTTCTTTTTTTGGGAGGGAGACGCCTCCTCTCCCTCGCTTCCCGGGGACCTCTCTCGGGATGGTTTGGAGACAGAAGCCTCCATGTCCTGCACCTCCTGGCGAGGGAGAAGACTGACAGATTGCGATCTGCTTCTCTCTCGAGAAGCCGATCGCGAGCCAGACGAAGTCCTCACAGGAGAATTAAATATTAAAGTATATCACCTGACTAAATTGGTCGATCAAATGGCTGCATCAACCCAGCATAAACATCATAAGGAGGATGATACTGAATCACAGTCCGGAGCGCACCTTCCCGTCCAGGCTACTCCTGTGAGGACTTCGTCTGGCTCGCGATCGGCTTCTCGAGAGAGAAGCAGATCGCAATCTGTCAGTCGTCTCCCTCGTCAGGAGGTGCAGGACATGGAGGCTTCTGTCTCCAAACCATCCCGAGAGAGGTCCCCGGAAAGCGAGGGAGAGGAGGCGTCTCCCTCCCAGAAAAAGAAGAAAAAAACTGGTGTACAAGGCACTTCCAAACCCCATAAAACGTAATCTTCGCGTCGACCATTATACAATGGAACTGTCGAAGTCTTAGATCTAAAGTAAATGACTTCAGATTATTAGCCTCGTCCTATGCTCCCGATATTATAGTTCTCCAAGAAACGCACTTAACACACCTCGTGTCTGACGAGGTCGTTTCGCTGAGGAACTACCATTTATGTCGGAAAGATCGAGAGGGTAGGGGTGGAGGCGGAGTTGCCATGTACATCCACCAAATCCTCCCTTTTACAGAAGTGACTATTGATTCTATTTTGGAGTTGTCGCATGCAAAGTAAAAATTAATGGCACGTATCTGGCTATATGTTCACTTTATTGTCCACCTGATGCAGTGATAGCCTATGATGAGCTCTTTGCTCTTCAGGAACATCTGCCACGAAATAAAGTAATTTTAGCTGATTTTAATGTTCATCATACGTTATGGGGTTCCCTGCGGGTGGATGGTAGAGGTGAGCAAGTAGTTAAGTTCCTTAATGAGTCTGATCTAGTCCTTCTGAATGATGGTAGTCCGACGCGGGTGGACGATAATACCGGTAATTTGAGCTTTATTGACTTATCACTGGTCTCTAGCAGCCAAGTGCCTGTGGCACACCATTGGCGACTTGTTGGGAAGCAATCATCTTCTTATTTTCATTAAATATTCATTCGACACAGTGAGAACGACTTCAGCGCCTAAATTTAACGTAAAACGAGCAGACTGGTCGCCTTCACAAAGGAGCGTCAAGCTCGAACTTGTTGGAGAAACCATTGATGATAAAGTAAACAATATTCAGAATTCGATTATAGAAGCAGCATTGCTATCCATTCCTAAAACTTCGACAGATAGCGTTAAGCATAGAGTTTCCATGTTGGACCCAGATTGCCGCTGGCGCTGTGCCGACGCAATAAGGCCTACAGGCTTTTCAAAAATAACATCACAAATGAGAACTTTTGCAATTAAAAACAAGCCAGAGCTAGGGCTCGTAGAGTAATAAGACAAGCAAAAAGAGACTCCTGGCGGAGCTTTGTCTCTTCAATAAACAGCAACACCAAAATATCAGAGGTTTGGTCCACTATCAATAAAATCAATAAGAAAAAAACATCTTTCAAAATTAACAACATCATAGAAGAGGGTAACAATTTAGATTCTCCTAGAGACATTGCTAATGCACTCGCCAGGCAGTTCTCTCATACAAGCAGCTCTGCTAATTACCATCCCACCTTCCTGACCATCAAGGAAGAGGCGGAGCTGCAACCAATTCACTTTGCCACAGGAGATGACTTTGATTACAATAAAGATGATTTTTTCTTATTGATTTTATTGATTGTGGACCAAACCTCTGATATTTTGGTTAAGTTAGCATGAAGTTAGTTATACTGAAGCTAAGAGGAAAGTGTAAAGTTTGACTCACAAACCCGATACTTCCTATGCTGAAGCAGTAACTAACACCACCCCTAGTGCAAATCAATAGTCACTTCTGTAAAAGTGAGGCTTTGGTGGATGTACATGGCGACTCCGCCTCCACCTCTACCCTCTCGATCCTTCCGACATAAATGGTAGTTCCTCAGCGAAACGACCTCGTCAGACACGAGGTGTGTTAAGTGCGTTTCTTGGAGAACTATAATATCGGGAGCATAGGACGAGGCTAATAATTTAAGGTCATTTACTTTAGATCTAAGACTTCGACAGTTCCATTGTATAATGGTCGACGCGAAGATTACATTTTATGGGGTTTGGAAGTGCCTTGTCCACCAGTTTTTTTTTTCTTTTTCTGGGAGGGAGACGCCTCCTCTCCCTCGCTTCCCGGGGACCTCTCTCGGGATGGTTTGGAGACAGAAGCCTCCATGTCCTGCACCTCCTGGCGAGGGAGACGACTGACAGATTGCGATCTGCTTCTCTCTCGAGAAGCCGATTGCGAGCCAGACGATGTCCTCACAGGAGTAGCCCGGACGGGAAGGTGCGCTCTGGACTGTGATTCAGTATCAATCTCCTTATGATGTTTAGACTGGGTTGATGCAGTCATTTGATCAACCAATTTGGTCAAATGATAAACTTTAATATTTAATTCTTTAACCGTTTGTTTGAGTTCAGCAATTTCCTTATCCTTGGCTGCAAGCTGTTGACTGACATTACTTGCACTAGGGGTGATGTTAGTTACTGCTTCAGCATAGGAAGTATCGGGTTTGTGTGTCAAACTTTCCACTTTCCTCTTAGCTTCAGTATAACTAACTTCATGCTTTCTCATATACACTAATGTCTCAGTCTCCTTCTTCAGGACGCTGCATTCAGCAGATCCTGACTGATGGGGACCTCCACAGTTAGCACATTTGGAAATCTGGCTAGTACATGTGATGGTGTCATGGGCTTCAGCACATTTCCGGCAAACAAATTTACTCGAGTCTTTATCAATACATCTTAATGAGGTGTGTCCGAATTTTTGGCATCTATTACAATGCATTGGCTTTTGGACATAAGGTCTTACTTGTACACGTTCATAACCGACGTTGACATACTCTGGAATTTTATTCAAAGCAAAGGTCAAAAAACACAGTCCAGTTTTCGTTCGCACATTCCCGTCCTTCTTGGTCATACAATGAACGTCCACTACGTCTTGGTCCTTCATGCTCTCAAGAATTTCACTTTCTTCCATCGTCCTCAAATCTCTGTGAAAGATTACTCTCCTACAGGTATTTGGGCCAATAGGGATAGTTACTTTAACTCGAAGATCGTGAATTTGCGTCAGCCTAAGTAAATCCTTAATCTGGGAGTTGTATTGTACTTTAACAAGGAGGCTTCCATCTTGCAATTTTTTGACAAAATCAAAATTGCCGTCCACTTGACCATCAAGGACCTTTTTGATGATAAAGGGGTTCACGTTCAAAAGCGATTGATTTTCATTCACACATTTTACATTCGCGAACCTTACATTCTCTGTTGGGATTTTGAAAAGTGGTCTTCTCGTTTTGTCGTTAGTGGGGGTTCCGTTGTTCAGGGTCGAATTCGTCATAGATTGGTCATGAGTCGCCCCTCCTCCTTGAGGAGGAGAAGGGGTAGCCGGGGTATCATCCATCCTGGGCATCGGACCAGGTCCGACCCCTTTGCTCAAAATATTTGTCCTGAAGGGATTTGAAAACTCTTAACTTTTGGTATCAACCTAACAGCAATAGCTAAGAAAGTAAATCAGTATTTCGTCCTCTACCCCCCAGTGGAAGCCTGGTTGCGTTCTCCAGTACCACAGAGAGGATTGAGTTATGTGGAGGACACTTTTCTTTTCTTTCTTTGTTGAATTTCTTGGCTATCAACCAGCGGCATGTGGCCAAGGTTATTAAGCCAATGGATCCTATTTATTCTGTCAATCTATATAAGGTCATAAAGTTTTGTCTCCCTTAAAAAAGTGATTACTTTACGTATTATTTTTTCATTATCTGTTAATATGTTTAATATTGTAAATTCTTTATTTTTTATTCGGGAAATAAGTCTGTAGTGGTTGTCTGTGGTTTAGAAATTCGGGCATACTATTGTAGGTGTTTTAAGGTAAGGTTGGTGGTACACTGTGGATATTGTGGAGGGAAAGTATTCTATAATAGGGAGTGAGGTGGGTAATTCGGTGGCATTGACCCTAAGCCGAGTCAACACCACCTCCTCCCTCTGTCTTTCCTGTGGGCTGTGTCCCACATTTTCTATTTTTTGTTTTATTTTGTTTGGGAGTTGGAGGCTGGTCCACTCACTTTGCCACAGGAGATGTATTTTTGCTTTTATAAGAGACACAAAACACCTGATATCTGTACGGACTATGCTAAGGTCCAGATCACCAATTGACCCGGCTAATTTGTCAGCCTGCTCATTGCCATGGATACCAGAGTGGCCTGGTACCCATATTAGCTTGTTTGATTTATTGGCACCATGTAGCTTACGAATGATATTACCCAGTAGTTCATTTTTGGTGGTTTCTAACGATTTAATGGCTTTAAGTGAACTTAATGAATCTGAAAAAATAACTATTCTATCGTGGGTCGTCGATAGTGCAAAATCAATGGCTTTATCAATGGCAAAAAGTTCAGCAAGAAAGATCGATGTATGATTCGGCAGTCTGAACTTTAGTTCACATTCAGTTGACCATACACCCGCACCCACACACTCATCTTTCTTGGAGCCGTCGGTATATATATGAAAAAAAGGGAGATGTTTAACAAGGATCTCTCTGAACCTCCGGCGCCATGGCCTTGGCTGATGGAAGCCAGGCTTCCATGATAGAAAAATTGGGGTTTCCCATGGCGCTATATTTGACTGAACCAGGGTATCGATTGGTAGATCTATCTATACCGACTTTCTCGACGAGGTCGTTGAGTCTCGTGGCAAAGGGCCTAATGCCACTATTGCCATTTGGGTGGCTCGGGTCTCGAGCCACCTTTGCGGCATAGCTCAAGGCTAACTGGCCGCGTCTGAGTCGGAGGGGAGGTACTCCTGACTCCACCTCAAGACGCTCGATCCGAGTGCACTTCAGGGCTCCAAGACACACACGCAAACAGGCATTCTGCACAGCATCCAAACCTTTCAAACTTGTTCTCGATGCCGAACCATACACGATTGACCCATAATCTACTTTAGTCCTAATCAGGGCTTTATATACCATTAGCAAAGACTGTCTATCAGCTCCCCATTTGTTACCAGAAATGCACTTTAATAATTCAGTGCTTTTTGACATTTATTCTTTAACTGACCAATGTGGTCTTTCCAATTGAGTATACTATCAAAAAGTAGCCCAAGAAACTTTGCAGAATTTTGATAGGTATTGGGTGGTTGTCTAGAGTTAGCCTGATGTTCGGCTTTCTCCTACGTGGAAAGATTACCCAATACTCTTTCGAATGGATTAAACACTGGATG
>NW_023662989.1:0-2500 GCF_015228065.2 Penaeus monodon
AATAATATCCGTATCCGAAATCATTACTCATAACCAGTGATGTACAGACGAGTATCCCCTCCAATGCAGGTTGACATAGATCAATGATCACCACGTATCACAAACCTGTCGAGAGTGAAAGCAGGTTAATGATCACGAGTAACCACCAGACCATAGCTAATGATGACTAACACGCACACCTTACGGTCCAAATAGTACATCATAACAGAAAGATGACCAATATCTTAACTGAAATCATTACCCATAGGCAGATGCTACAGATACTCCACCGCGGCTCCTCCCATCCACACCGCAATATTCACCATGTTTAAACTTGTACCGAGATCGAGAATTGATTCTGTTACAGACGAGGGAAACCGTCTCTCCTAATGACTGAAACTGTCAAAATCATAATAATAGGTCACACAGGTCTGCTAATGACCGATAATTTCTGCTCCTCTCTCACTGTACCAGAGATAAGAATACAATTAAGTGTAAAGGATTATAAAAATTCGTCATACAATATATACCTTTATTTTCGATTGTATAAACACTTTGGCAATATGCACCATGTTTGATCTTGTAAACTGAATCGATAATTAATCCTGCTACAGACGAGTGATCACCCTCTTAATTCATCATAATCCATAAATGTCACTCTAATGATGTAGATCCAGCGGAGAGCTTTATTCTGGATGACTTGCAGTTTTCTTCTGTTTGTGTGTGCTGCAAGTGTAAGTGTGGAGTGGGCGTATGTGAGAAGAGGGTGTCTGATGGCTTTGAACAGGTGCAGTTTCGTGCGCGGGGCCGCACATCTAAATCGATAAAGCGATTGTAAGGTCTTATTAGCCAATGTGGCTTTTTTACTGGTATGGTAATGAAATCTAAACATGTAATCGAAGGTTACAACCGAGCACGGTGCAAGAGCGGTGTTATTTGAAGAGGTGGTTGTAGTCCTGTCGAAAGAGTTTAGATGTATTGGATCGTAAGGAGGGTTGTGTCTAGGGTTTAAAAAGAGAACTTTTGTTTTTGTCGCATTAGTTTTGATAAGCCATTTGTGCTCCCACCTCGAGACGGTGTCAAGCTCGTCGTTGATTCGTCGGACAACACCAGCGAGCGAATCATGTCTAGCTAAGTGAGTACAGTCGTCGGCGTAAAGAAGCGTCAATGAATCGGGAAATGTGGGGTCGGGGAGGTCGTTTGTGTATAATATGTATAGTGTTGGGCTGATTATGCTGCCTTGACCGTGTCGAAGGCTCGCTCCACGTCTTTGGTTACGAGAACCGTCTTTAGTCTTCTGTCTTTGTTCTTAAGACAGTAGTTAGTCAGTATGTTCAGTGCGTCATTTGTCGAACGGTGAGAGCGGAAGCCGAATTGTTTTGAAGAGAGTAGGTCATGGTTGTTGAGATACCGCCTTAGTCGGGAGTTAATTACTTTCTCAAAAATTTTGCCTAATGTCTCTAGTAAACTAATTGGGCGGTAATTCTTGGGGTCAGTTAGGTCTTTGTTTGGCTTAGGGATAAGGGCCACTAAAGCAGTTTTGAAAGGTGAGGGATAGTAGCCAGAGGCAAGGGAAGTGTTATATAAGTGCGTCATAGCTCGTAAAACGTTGTCAGGGAGATGAATGAGTGCGTCACGTCCAATCTGAGAGGAGCCCGGAGCCTTTCGAGGAAACCTCATTATTATTTGTTTTACCTCCTCCAGCGAGATGGGGGCACGGAGTTCGCATGTGTCGTCCAGATTATCCAGGTGGATAATCTGCTCTGGTTCTGTTTCTATCCTGTGGTCTTGGATTGATGGATTGAAAGTGATCATTAAAAAGAGGGTGGGGTTCATGAGGATAGAAAACAGTTTGCCAGTGGTCATGAAAAATTTTGATAACCTCCACGGGATCTGAAATTTGATTGTTGTCCTTGAGGAGGTTGAGTGAAGGGGGGGAAGTTACTACCTTTTAATTGTCTAATTGATTGCCAAAATTCCCATGGAGTGTGAACTCTCATAGATTCTGTTTGTTTAATTAAATTTTGCCAATGAATTTTGTGGTCATTATCAAAACTATTTATGACGTGATTTCTGAGGATAGTGAGGTCCCACCGAACTCGATGTAAGTGATTTAAATTTTGAAGGAAACAATTCCTGTAGCAGGTCAGGAGACACTTGGTTCTCTCGCTTGGATGGAATGATTTGCGGATCTTATAGCGCTCTCGCGGTATGGCGCGGCGCATTGCTGCTGATATCCAAGCGAAAAGATGATGCCAATGCCTATCTATTTCGAGAATGTTTTCTCTTTCAAGGTTGAACTTAAAATTTTGACTGGCAAGGTAAGATTTAAAGTCATCCCAGTCTGCTTTTTTGTACCTGAAGGATGTTGTTTCTTTGTTTAGTATAGGTGTCACTGAAAGTTTTTATGATGAACGGGTATGTTGTCAGAACCGAAGTTCGGGCCAGGTTGTAAGTGTGTGTGGTAGGGGAGTGCCGCTCTGTTCCCGAAAACGAGATCAGGGCGGCCCTTCCCTCTCGA
>NW_023662989.1:7500-15460 GCF_015228065.2 Penaeus monodon
TACTTACATCACCCCACACACCCTATATTTTTATGCTCTATTATATTAAAATTATATATTATATATATATATATTTATATTTTATATATTTATATATTACTATATTATAATTTTATCTCTATTATATATCTATTTATATATATATATATCTATTTATATATATATATATATATATATATATATATATAATTTCCTTATATATGTGTGTGGGGGGTATGTATATGTATGTGTGTGTGTGTTTTGTGGGGTATGTGTGTGTCCCCCGTGCGTTTTCCTATATATTGTATGTTTTATATATACATTTTATTTTATTATATATTTATAAAATAAAAATATATATATATATATTATATATATAATACCCTTATATATATGTAATATATTATATATATTTTATATAATATATATATATATTATATATTATTTTTGGTGGTGTATGTGTGTTTTGTGTGTGTGTGTGTGTGTGTGTGTGTCCCTGTGTGTGTGGTGTGTTTTTTGTTTGTGTTTTTGGTGTGTGTGGTGTGTGGTTGTGTGGTTTTTTCTATATGTTAAAAATGTAAATTTTATATATTTATATTTATATAAAATTTTATAATTTTAATATATATTTATAATACAATTTATATAAAAATATTATATATATAATATATATACCTAACCTAAACCTAACCCAAAACCCAACCCCCTAATCAAACCCAACCCAAACCTAATCCAAACCCAACCCAAACGAACCTAAACCCAACACAAAATAACCCAAAAACTAACCTAAAAACCCAAATCAAATCTAACCCAAAACCCACCCCAACCTAACCCAAAACTAAAACCCCAAAACCCACCGAAACCTAACCAAACCTAACTCAACCTAACCCAACCAACCATCCTATCCTAACCCCCCAACATTAAATTCAAAATAACCCAAAAAAACCTAACTAATCCAAACCCCAAACCCAAACCTACCCAAAAATAACCAAACTCCCAAACCTAACCTAAACCTACCCAAACCTACCCAAACCTAACCTAAAACCCAACCCAAAAACCAAACCCCAAAACCCAATCAAACTTAACCCAAAACCCAACCCAACCCAACCCAAAACCAAAACCCAAAACCCAACCCAAAAAAACCCAAACCAAAACCCAAACCCTAACCCAAACCCAAACCCAAACCCCAATCAAACCTATCCTAAAAACCCATCCTAAACCCCAAACCTAAACCTATCCTAAACCTAACCTAACCTAACCTACACCCAAAATAAAACCCATCCTAAAAATCCTAAACCTATCCTAACATATCCTAAACCTTTCCCAAACCTACCTAAAAAATAACCTAAACCCAACCTTAACATAGCATAACCCCAAACCGAAAGGGATCCTTGCTTTTTTCCAAACGTAATGTAACCTAATATATATATATATATATATATATATATATATATATATATAATATTATATATATATATATATATATATAAGTGTGTGTGTGTTTATGTGTGTGTGTGTGTCTGTGTGTGTGTGTGTGTGTGTGTGTGTGTGAGTTTGTGTGTGTGTGTGTTTGTGTGTGTGTATCTACATATATGTATATACCGGCTCGATATATATATGTATATATATGTATATACTTTATTATATATATATATAAATATATATATATATATATATATATTTAATATATATATATATAAATATATATATATACATAAAATTATATATATATATATATTTCTATATATATATATAAAATATAAAATAATATAATATATATATATATAATATTATATATATATATTATATATATATATATATTATATATATATATATATTACATATAAATTTTTTATATATCTATTCCTTATCTACTATCTAACTATTTCTATTTTTTATACATATCAGGGTGTGGTTTAAAAATGTTGTTATTTTAACCCCACCACCACACACACCACACACCCACACACCAACCCCCCACCACCACGAAATTTTATTATTACATATATAATTATAAAATTTTATATAATTATATATATTATTATTTTAAATATATTTTAATTAAAAATTTTAAAAATTTATGTTTATTATATATTATTATATTTATATTTATATATATATAATATATTTTTATATATAAAATTATATATATATATATTTATAATAAATATATTTTACACACCACACAGAAACAAAAACAAACACCAAACCACCACACACACACACACAGACACACAACCCCACACCACACACAACTACGCACCCCAACACACACACACACACACCACCATATATTATATAATATTATATTATATAATTATATTATTAAAATATATATAATATGTATTTAGTATTATATGATATGTAACATAAAGAAATAAATAAATTATTTTATATATTTTAACATACTATTTGTTATCAATGTATTTACTTTACATATTGTTTATTTTTATATATTGTATTTTATAGTTATATATATATTTATATTATATATATATATTTACTTTTATTGACTTATATTTTAAAACATAATATTATAAAAATTATATTATATATTTTATATTTATATTTTAAAATTTAATTAATATATTTTAATTTTGTATATATTTTTTTATATTATATTAATATTTTAATAATATATATATTATTATATTAAAAATTAATTTTTATAAAAATTTAAATTAACATATACATATACTTAAATAATGGATTATAATTACATATATTAACATACACCACACACAAAAAAATTATTTAATTTTTTATTATTTATAATATATTATATTTATTATATATATAAATATATATTATTTTTTAAATATATAGATTTATTTATTTTTATACACACACATATATACACCATACACCCACCACACACACACACACCACACACCCACACACACACACCCACACATATATTAAATATAAATTATTTATATATATATTTTTTTTTTTTTTTTTTTTTTTTTTTTACGGTATTTCTTTTGAGACGCCGTGGTACAGATGATATTTTAATGGAGTTTTTCATGTTGTATGCCTTGGAGTGGTCTGGTAGGGTCCCCCGTTTCTTTTATACGGAGAGTCCCGGGGTTTTCCTTTTTGGGTAATCTTCTCTCTTTTTACCCGGGGCTTGCGACCACACTGATTTTTGGGCGGGCTTGGCCACCTGGTATGGTAGCAATCGAGGTGATTTTCCTTGCCCGGGGAACAACGCTCCGGCCGGTGCTCAACCCTCGAACTCAGATTGCCTCGTCCCATCTTGGCCCCCGATGCTCAAAACCACTCGGCCCCCCGGGGCTTGTCCCTTACCAAAAGGACTTTGGATCAGGGATTTTTCATGATTTTTTTGGCAATTTTTGGAGGGCTCTCTCGGGACCTCTAGCCCTTAAGGTTTTTGTGTTGGGTTTTTTGGAAAAGAGACTTGACACCCCCACGCCGGAACCCGGGCCCCTTGTGCTGAAAATTTGGGTGTTTACTTGCACCCCTTTTTTTGGGGCTAAAAATTTTTTAATTGAGGCCAAGTGCTTACAATTTAAAAAAATACGAACACTGTGGAAATTAGATTTTTTTAACTGCGATCCGGCCGCCCCCAAAAAAGGTTTTTAGATTCCCCGTTCGGCAGGGTCCAAACCCCCAAACCGGCCCTAACACCAAGACGTTAATCCCCATGTGTTTTTTTTTTCTGATACCACTCCCGCCCTTGCATCAATCCTGTCATTAGTTTCGTAATTTTCCCTCCCTGCCCTTCATCATCACCCCGGCTATCCCTTCATGGGCCGTATAAAATTACTTTCTGGGGAGCCCATCTCCTTGAGGGGGCTTCCCCAGAAAATCTTCTCATCACAAAATTGCCGGACGCATTGTTTTAAAGTTCAAAAGGGCTACAAAGTTTTTTGTTGCCAAGCCTAAACGCTCCCCCTTCCTCTCCTCGACTGCCAAAAACACTCGCAAAACAAGGCTTAAAAACCTCCCCTTCCCGAGACTAAGGCAAAAATGAAAAGTCGTGGGAAAAAATCGACAAGACAACCCGGGCCACAATCGTGCAGTCTTTCCGGCGGAAGTCTCGGCCTTAAACGACGTCACTGTCTTTTGATTTTAAAACCCCCCCAGAGTCACGCTCGTAAAAGATCCTTCCCTCTGCGCCTGAGGAGGCCAAAAACCCTATCCGTGGGATTGTGATGTTTAACACATCCGCCCCACCTAAAAATGGGGAACCTAGAGCTTTATTCAGTTTGACCAATGCCTAAAATGCTACAGATTCAATCACCAAAACACACATGCACCACAAAAAGTCAGCAGATGTACGAAACCGGGCACTTCTTTGCCACATGCAACAAAACCATCAGATTTTGGGAACTGCGAGGGCAGCATGTCGCTGTCAGGGGGCCCCTTGCCCCAAACGCAAAGAATTTTTAAGACAAAAAGACAACACAAAAACAAACAAAAACCAACCTACGTTAAACACTCCGACCCTTACAAACACCCACCCACCACAAACGCCCAACACGATTCCCCGGGAAAACCAATCCCCTTACCCCCTCATTTTCCCAAAAACAACGCCCCTAAACCCCAAAAACAAAAAAAAAAGCCAACACACGTAGCTTATAGCTGCAAAATAAAACGCCAAGAAATTCACAAACAACCCCAAAACACTCCTAAAAAATAAGGGTTTCCCCCCAGCATTGGATCCCCGAGGAATCTTCGAAGACAAAATCTGTACTACCTGAGAAATCACGCACAAACAAACACAAACACCGGGGGGGTTGGTGGGACCACCACCTCCCCCCAGCCCTCTCCTCTCATGCACCGTACTCCCCAACCAACCCAACGCCCAAACCCGAGAAATGCACAAAAAAACCAAAAAAACACAACGATCACAAACGCAAAATCCCTTTTCCCCCTTAACTGCACCAAAAAAAACCAAAAAAGACCCTCTGCTCCGGAAAACCCGGAGCCGTCCCTCCTCTCTCGCATGACGACACCATCTGGGACTCCCCAGCGGGGAGAGCCCCACATCAACCCATCTGAGGTTGAAGGGGGGCTACCGCCTGCCTGTTCCCCCCGGACGTAGTTTCCCCTCCCCCCGTCAGGGGGGATTTTTGGGAAAAACGGAAATTCGGGAAATTTGGCCCCCCGATTCCCGTAATTCCGTGCCCCCCTCTCCCAGGAGTCCCCCCCCGGACCCCGAAGAGACCCATCCCGGGGGCCCTCCTCGTTCTCGATCTCGTTACGTGACAGCAAACGTCACGAGAGTAGGTCACCGTCATCTTGACCCCTCTGAGGCCATCGACAAACGTTCAAACGAAAGTAAAATCATTTTTTTTAACGTAAAACACGTATTTTCGACTCCCCAGACCGGGAAAAATCCTGACGTCGTTCTTTTAAACTCCACCCTTCACTAAATTTCCCTTCATTAAACACTTCGGCTCACGTCAAGACAATCACGAAAAGGCTGGTTTTAGGGGCCTGCTTCCCAAAATCCACCTTTCATTTCGAAAACATCTTTGCCTCCATTCATTCATCCTGATTTCATGGCTATTAAGCTCTTCACCCGCAGGGGCCCTATAAAGATTGCCCTGCCTTATCAGACCCCGTCCCAAAATTTTCCTATTCACGATTTTAATAAAATTTTTTAATTATAATAACTCCCATCTTTTTGCCGGGGATTTTAACGCGCACACACATCATTTAAACCCACTAAACAAAGCACACGGCAGACAGCTCTTGTCCCATTTTGAAACAAAAAGATCCCTACTCGGGCCCCACTTCTACACCTCTTTTAAAACGAAGGGAAAGGGCCGCCCTGATCTCGTTTTCGGAACAAGGCGGACTCCCCTACCCACACACTTACAACCTGGCCCGAAAATTCGGTTCGACCCATCCCCTCATCATAAAACTTTCAGTGCCCCCTATCTAAAAAAAAGAAAAACACCTTCAGGTACAAAAAAACAAAAACTGGATGACTTTAAAAAATTACCTTCCCCTCAAAAAATTTTAGTTCAAACCTTTAAAAGAAAACATTTTCGAAATAGTAGGCATTGGGATCATCTTTTTGCTTGGGTATCAGCAGCAAAGCGCCCCCGCCCTACGGAGAGCGCTATAAGATCCGCAAATCATTCCTCCAAGCGAGAGAACCAAGTGCTCCCGACCTGCTACAGGGAAATTTTTTTTCCTTCAAAATTTAAATCACTTACTCAGTTTTGGGGGGGACCTCCCTACCTCAGAAACCGTCATAAATAGTTTTGATAATGCCACAAAATTCATTGGCAAATTTTAAATTAAACAACAATCTATGAGATTTTACACTCCTGGGAATTTTTGGGAAACAATTAGACAATTAAAAAGGGAGTAACTTCCCCCCCTTCACCACCTCCTCAAAAGGGCACAATCAATTTTAGATCCCCCTGGAGGTTTTTCAAAATTTTTCATACCACGGGGAAAATGTTTTTTATCCTCATGAACCCCCCCCTCTTTTTATGATCACTTTCAAACCATAAACCAAGACCCACGGGTAAAACAAACCCCAAACGATTATCCACCTGGAAAATCGGACGACACATGCGAACTCCGTGCCCCCCTCTCGCTGGAAAAGGTAAAAAAAAATATAAAGGGTTTCCTCGAAAGGCCCGGGCTCCTCTCATTGGCTGACGCACTCATTCTCCCTGACAACGTTTTACGAGCTTTAGACTTATATAACAATTCCCCTTTCCTCTGGCTACATCCCCCCTTTCAAAACTGCTTTAGTGCCCTTTTCCCTAAGCCAAAAAAGACCTAACTACCCCAGAATTCCGCCCAATTAGTTTTCAGAGACATTAGGGAAAATTTTTTTAGAAAGTAATTAACTCCACTAAAACGGTATCCAAAACCTCCTACTCTCTTCAAAACAAATTTCCCTTCCCTTCCCCCGTTCGCAAATGACGCACTAACATTTTGACTACTATGTCTTAAGAACAAAAACAAAACTAAAAAAGGTTTTTCCCTAACCAAAAACGTGGAGCGAGCCTTTTGACCCGGTCAAAGGGAGATAATCACCCCAACACTATACAATTAACCAACACCTCCCCGACCCCCTTTTCCCCTTCATTGACGCTTCTTTAAAGCCCACGACTTACTCACTTACTAGACAGATTCGCTCGCGGTTTTGTCCGCGAATCAACGACGACTTGACACCTCTCGAGGGGGGAGCACAAAAGGCTTAAAAACAAAAAAAAAAAAAAAAAAACAAAGTTCTCTTTTTTAAAAACCCCAGACCAAACCCTCCCTTTGATCCAAAACTCAAAATCTTTTTTGACGACACAACCACCTCTTCAATAACACGCTCTTGCACCGTGCTCGGGGTAAAACCCTTTGATTACATTTTAGATTTATTTTCCATACCGTAAAAGCCACATTGGCTAATAAGACCTTCACGCTTTATCGATTTTTGTGTCGGCCCCGCGCACGAAACCCGCCCGTTCAAAGCCTCAGACACCCTCTTCTACATACGCCCCACTCACACTTACACTTGCAGCCACCAAACAGAAGAAAAATGCAAGTCTCCCCAATAAGCTCTCCGCTGGATCTACATCTAGAGTGCTTTATGGATTTAGATGAATTAAGAGGGTGTCACTCGTCGTAGCAGGTTAATTATCATTCATTACAAAATCAACATGGGCTATTGCCAAAAATGTTTTTACAATGAAAATAAAGGTATAAAATTGTTACAATTTTTATAATCCTTTACACTTAAATTGTATTCTTTCTTGGTACAGTGAGAAGGGAGAAAATTTCGGTCTTAGCAGACCTGTGTGACCTATTTATTATTGATTTTACAGTTTCAGTCTTAGGAGGACGGTTTCCCCCCGTCTGTAACGAATAATTCTCGATCTCGGTACAAATTTAAAAATGGTGAAATTCGGTGTGGATGGGGGGAGCCGCGGGTGAGTCACTTAGCATCTGCATGGGGAATGAAATTTTAGTTAAGGGTATTGGTTTCCCCTTT
>NW_023662990.1:0-15460 GCF_015228065.2 Penaeus monodon
TTATTTTGATGTATTTATATGTATGTATATATATTTTATACACACCCTCTCGTGTGTGTGTGTGTGTGGTGTGTTTTGTGTACATACATACATATTAAAATATATATATATATATATAATATATATATATATATATATATATATTATATATATATATTTATATACACCCACACATATGTACATACTACACAAACGCCCCTCTCATACACACACACATTCACCTTACCCTCCTCTCTGTCGCCCGCTACCATTTGGCTTTCACATCAACTTTTCAGGGCATTATACCCTTTGGGCAAACACATGCACGTACGCACGCAAGCACGCACGCCGCACGCATGCACATGCAGACACACACACACACACACACATACACATACACACATACTCAATTCATTATTTTTTTTCTCTTTCTTTTTCTATCCGTCACTGCCAGCTCAAGTTAAACGGAGATAGTGAAAAAAATTCTATTCAACCCGATCAAAATCACAAAGATAATGGCATGGTGAGAGGACCGATTGGTGGTGAAAACGCCCTAACCACTCTACTGGTGACTTTCCCTCATGATTGGGATAAAACTGCTTCCCTATGTTCGTCTTGCTTTTAATACAGCTGTTCATAGGTCTACGGGAGAACAACCATTGTACCTTGTAAGGGGGTCACCATGGAAGCTTTCCTCAGGTAAACACAAACTATATGGAGGTGGATCCAGAAGCTGCCTATGTCCAGCAGCTACAGGAAGCTCGACGTATTGCTACAGAAACGTCCTCCAGGCCTGTGAAAAATGGACCAGGTATTACAATAGGCACATACACAAAAAAAAAAAAAAAAAAAAAATGTGGCTGATATAGGTGACCTTGTACTCTTTAAAGATTTTTCTAAACAGGGGGGTAGACGACATCGAAACTGTATTTGGGTCCTAAGGACCAACCGAGTGGTGGTAAAAACGCCCTAGCCACTCTACTAGACTTTCCCTCATAGTGGGATGAACTGCTTCCCTATGTTCGCCCTTACTGTTAATACAGTTGTTCATGGGTCTACAGGAGAACAACCATTGTACCTTGTAATGGGTCACCAGGGAAGCTTTCCTCAGCTAAACAAAAAACTATATGGAGGGGGATCCAGGGGCTACAAGAAGCTCGATGCATTGTTGCAGAACGTCCCCCCAGGCCCTGTGAAAAATGGACCAGGGATTACAATAAGCACACAATCAAAGAAAGTTTGCGGCTAATATAGGTGACCTTGACTCTTTAAAGATTTTTCTAAATAGGGAGGTAGACGACGTCGTACTGTCTTGGTCCTAAGTGGTTTGGCCCTGCAAGGATTATCAAGTCACGGGGTCCTGTGACAAGGATCATTAAGGATCTTGCTCTCCACAGACGGAACGCAAGCTTCGTCTAAATCAGTAACGTCCCTTCGACTACAGTGATGGAGCTGCACTTTCCACAGTCTAAGGGAGATGGTGAGGCTAATGCTTAACCCTTCCACAACAGAAGATCAAGACGTTCCTGACGATCTTGCTGAAGAGCTGTTACTCTCTGGCTGCCGTGTACCTAACAAGCTATAATCTTACGGGATGCCTCGAAGGGCTGTGACCTGCTTCCTCTTTTTTTGCTTTTGAGTTTTGAACTGCACATTATTTATGAATCTTTTAGTTCTGTTTTTTTTTTTGTATTTTATATATTTTTTTTTTTTTTTCTGTTTTTTTTTAAAAACTATTCCTTGATCTTATCCCTGCTCCTCATATTTTCTTACTGTACTGTTTTTTTTTTTTTTCATTTAAATTGTTTGATATTGTTTGTCTTAGGGCCTTGTCTGGCCTGTTTTTTTTTTTATTTTTATTTTTTTTCTATTGCTTTTACCCTTCCTTGGTTTTGTTTTATTTGAGTTTCTTTAATTTTAGGTTGTATTCTGGTTTTAGATATTTTTTATTGCACAGGATATCTTTTCATTTGTATGCATATTGGTTCACAGCAAAGTCTATGTACTAATTCAGCTCTTTCGCAGGGTGTTCCCGTTATGCGCTAGTCCAGCCGCAGTTATGGTTGGTATTAGAGGGCAGGTGTGGGCGTCTGTCCATGGTCGTGTCTCGCTCGTCCCTCTTCTCAGGACCTTTTAGTGGCGGCCGTTGTCCTCTGTCGTGGGTGGTCGGCTTCCGATCGCTCCTCTCGTGGCCCGGTGCCTGCCAATACGTTCTGGAGTGAAGGGGCCGGCCCGAGCGTGAGGGACCCCCGGGAGAAAGTTAGAAGCCTTCGACGAACGTTGACGATGGAGAGGAGAAGATCGAAGTCAGGGGGGGAAAGGGATGTTTGTAGTGAAGAAACTGCTGCATCTCTCTCTGTTGCCGGTGACGGAGCCCGTATCCGTGAATGCGGCTGCCTCTCGCCACCTGAATATACTTTAAAGAGAGTATTGACAATCCAGTGATTGTAGTTTTACTTTATGTTCAGTTTGGCTTTTTAGCTTGTGTGATGTTTGCCTTTTTGTTCAGTTTTGCCTTTTTATCTTGTGTGATGTGTGGCATGTTTGATTCTTTTAATCTTTTATCTCGTCCTCATTTTACTCTTTTTTTCTAAAGTTAGTATTCTATTTATTTTCCTCCTTTTAATGCTTTGTATTTTCCTGTGTTCCTGTAGTTCTTTACTGTCAATTTTACTTAATTTCTAGCATCTTTATCACTTCGTAATCTTTTGGTTATCGTTTTATCTTCTAATTATTTTTAACTATCCTTATTTAATGGTTACGGGAAGCTTTAATATAACTCGTCCTAGAGACCGTGCGCGCCCTCTAACTTAAAAGGGCCGCAGATTGTACTGGGGCTCTCTTTTCTCTTATCTTGAGAAGCTTAACATCTTGCGCGGCGTCTCTTTTGCCGTGTGACTGAGGATTTGGATGCTGATTTCTTTTCGCCTGGATATTTGTAAGTACGTGCTATACATACAAACTGAATAAGATAATCTGGGCCAAAATTAATGTATAAATGATCAGAATTATCATGTTTACCCCCCCCCACCCTCATCAGTTTTATTTGTTAATGTCTTGCTTATTTCATTTTATCCTTTTTTTTTTTTTTTTTTTTTTTTTTTTTTTTTATCTTACCCAGTATCTGTTTTAAGGTTTTAAAATATTAGAACATGAAGAGTCAGACTCGGGGACGCAATCACCCAAACGAAGCCTAAAGAATAAGGGTTGGCAGTACTGCAGCCCTACACCAGGGCACGCCCGCTACCAAAACCCGGGGGCTTGCAAATCACTACAACTATATTTTTATGGTGGACAGTCAGGGGGAGAGATGTAGAAAGCCGGTTGGCTTTATCAGTTCATTAGTAAAGAGGGTAAGACTTGTTTGATTATAAAGCTCGTTTTCATTGCACCGGCCTTCACCCCGTTGCTGTTGCTTTCCTTTAATGTTTTAAGGGTTTAACTCCGTCCTGTATGTGTGATATGTATAGCCTCCACATCTTTTTGGTCTGTGATTTTTTTCCTGGTTTAATTTTACTACTTTGTGTTCTTAAATGTTACTTACGTTTTTTAAATCAGTTTTGTTTGATTTAGTTTTCCCATTAATTTTGCTCCTTTAACTGCGTTGTTATTTTCCTGTGTGCCTGAAGTCCGTTACTGTCAATTTATACTAAATTCCCAGCATCTTTTCAATGTCCCACATAAAAAAAAATAATAATAATAATTTTGAGTTCTTTATCCTTCATTTTACTATGTTTTGTATTATTTATTTTAGTGTCATTTGCTAGCTTTTTACGGTTGATTTTAGTAGGCTTCGTTTATATTATTTTACTGTGTTCTGTGTCCTTTGCTTTCTCTGTATAATCTTTTAGTGTGCAACCTTTATTTCCCAATTTTACTTGCGATGTTTTACTGTCTTTTTTTAACTTTATCAATGTATTATTGTCTCATTTAACTTTTAAAATATTTATTGGCCCTTTTATCTAAACTTTTACTAACCTGTGACCCTACATTATAGTTTCTTTTTTTAATTTTTAGATCTGCCTATCAGTTCATTGGGCCCTAAAAACAAGGAGGAATCGCACAATTCAAAACCATCTGCAACCCCGGAATCTAGTTAAAACCGGTCCTCCCCAGCAGTGTTATGCCCCCTTTAGGGGAAACCCTCTTGGACATGAAAATAGTGGACGAATTACAGGGAAAAGTTGAAAATGAACAATTAGAAGCGGTGGCCGAATTCCCTTATTTTTTCCTCAGTCCACAACAATTGGATTCTCAGGCACCCCTGGGTACAGTTTCCTGGTATCCAGCATCATATCACGGCAAAAATAGGGGTGGCCCCCTTAGTACATGTCAGTGGCGCCTCCCAAAAGCTATTATTTTGGTAATAACGATAATAATGATATAAAAAAAATAACTATCCTTGTAAAACTAGAAATGTATTCCCAACACCATTTTCCCCATTTCTAATGTATTAGATTGAAGCCACATGCATGGTGAGTAAAAAAACGTCCCTTTTAAAAGCTCATGTAGCATAAGTATCATAAACGATATATAACTTTATTGTACAAATTGCCGAGAATCACTTATGTTTTAAAATCATTAAATTTAAACAAAATTCTATTTAGAATATTGCAATGTCCTTTGGTGGTACCTGAGTAAAAACCATCGAACACGAGCTGACTATTTTTTTTTTTTTTTGCTCGTGTGTGTGTGTGTGTTTTGTGTGTAGCTGTGTGTGTGTACTGTATGTTCCTAGGAATGGTGTTTATTAATGTAGAACGATTTGTAACAGCTTATTTTTCTAAATTACGCCAATCTTTTCTAACTCATTTCAAAGTATATAATGGTGTTTTCTGATATCTCAAACCCTCCTCAGCAGCCATGTTCTGTTATCCCCTGGTACGCTTCCGCCAGCTGCCCACAAAATAACCCTCCAAGACATTTGATTAATATTATCTAAACTAATGCTTGCTGTAGCTCAGTGTTATTTCTTGACTTAGACATTGTTCAAATTCAGTTAAAGATATACTTATCATTCAGGGTTTTTTATAATCAAGCTGATACTTAATGTTGAAGATTCCGTAATATCGAATATGAAATAAAAAAATTGAAATTGTTGTTAAAGCAACCAATCATCATTAACTTTCATGTTTATTTTATTTCATTTATTTGTTTTATTTTTTTTTTTTTTTTATGTGTTTTTATTTATTTTTTTATATATAATATTTTTTTCTGTATTACCCTTAATAAAAAAATTGATTTCTCTTGAATCTTGAAAAGGGTTGTCCCTTTCTATTCCTTGGCAGCTTTTATTCTTAAGAAACTCTCTACTTTTGCATTTATTATTTTCAGTATTCTTGGGTTAAGTTTATTATCATCCTCCAAGGGGGCCTCTATTTAACGCCCTACTTTTTTTTTGTTTTTCAGTGGCTGCCACGCTCTCGTCCAGGATTTATTAGGTGATATTTCTGTATTGGAGTACTTATGTCCATCATTTTTTCTTCCTCCTCCTCCTACTCTGTGGCTTGATGAGTAGCGAATGCGGGCGGTGGTAGTAGGGTTCTCCTTTGGTTGGACTGACCTTGGCGGCTCAATGGACACTTGCCCTGGCGTGGAGTGTCTCCGCCTGCACCTCCCATGCGGTGGGTGTGGGTCGTGGGAGCACAGGTTAAGTATACCCCGTGCGGCAAAGGGAACCAAGGCTTCTGTGCAGCTTGACGGATATCTGGTACGGTCGTGGAGCGTCTCCGCCCGCTCCTCGTGAGAGACATTATGTTCGTCTCGCAATGCGTGGTGTGGGTAGGGCGCCTTGGGGGCGCCTAAGGGTGCCTCGTCCCTCTGGCAGCTTGATGGATATCTGCCAGGGTTTTAAAGGGGTGTCTCCGCTCGTCTCGCACAAGGTCTTGCGAGTAGTGCCAGCACAGGTGAGGCAGACCTCGTGCACCTTTGGGTGCCACGTTCTAGGGTAGAAGTGGGTTTTTGAAACTAGAACTTCCTTGGGGGATCGAGATCGCCGCTCTGCTTTCTTAAACTTGTCGTCACACATCTCCCCTCCTCCTCTACTCTCCATACTCCTTCATATCCCTGACAGTTAGGGTGATTAGGGGTTTTAGGCCCATATTTGTAAAGCCCGTAGCAGGCTGCATTTTCTAGGGGGTATTATCATATTGGTAGCGTCTGTAGCAAGCGCGTTCTCTAAATGTATTATGCGTATTGGTAACGCCTGAAGCAGGCTACATTCTCTAGAATGTATTATGCTCATTGTTAACGACTATAGCAGGCTGCGTTCTCTAACGTGTAATATTAGCAACACCTGTAGCAGGGTGCATTTTCTGGGAAAGTATTGGTATTGGTAACGCCCGTTTGCAGGCTGCGTTCTCTGAAGTGTATTGTTATTGGTAACGCCCTGTAGCAGGCTGCGTTCTCTAAAGGGGTGTAATGCATATTGGGTAACGACTGAAAAACAGGCTGTGTTCTCTAAGGTGTGTAATACATATTGGTAACACTTGTAGCAGCTGCGTTCTCTAGAATGTATTATGCGTATTTTGGGAACGCCTGTAGCAGGCTGCGTTCTCTGGAATGTATTGTGTATTGGTAACCCCCTGTAGTAGGCTGCGTTCTTTAAGGTGTGTAATATATATTGGTAACGCCTGTAGCAGGCTGCGTTCTCTAAGGTATGCAATACATATTGGTAACGCCTGTAGCAGGCTGCGTTCTCTAAGGTATATAATATATGTTGTGGGAACACCTGTTTGCAGGCTACGTACTTTAGGGGAGTAGGGAGGAGTAGGAATTTGTGTGCTTATGGCTCAGTCAGTTAGAGGCAACCAAGTGCTACTATCGTGTTTGGGAGTTTGAGGCCCTCTGGTGTCACGAGTGAATAGCTTTTCAACTATTCCCAGCACACAAGTAGGTCACAACCTATAGAATTTGTAGGTCGACGGCTATACATTATTAAGCGTGTGCCCACCCTACTATGTTTATTAATGGCATATGGGTGCATATATTATATTTATGGGTTAAGTAATTGTAGGTTTAGGTAATGTAGGTCATCGGTAGGTGATTCCCCATTTTCCATTTCATTTATTTCTGGGATGGATGTAAGTATTTCCTACTGCGGATGTCTCTATCAAAATCCTCTTTTGTCCTTTTAGAGCGCTTTTCTGCCGAGCCTACAGAAAGTGGAGAAAAAAGAAAGAGAAAAGATTAATGGATGGATATCAGGAAACGAGAACAAGGGTGACAGACGTGCATAAAGTGCCGGCCACAGCTTTTTTCTCTTATTTCAGGTTTACTAATAGTCATTCTGTGAAAATTATAAACAGTCTTCCATGTCTAGATCCAGATGTTTCCCGTCTCTACCAATTTCCTAATGTTTACCTTTCCTTTTTACTTTTCCTGTTCACCCGGGAATCTCTTATTCCACTCCATCTACACATCCTATCCTACACCCACCTTAATGTCGCTCCCCCGGACATCTATCCCCTCTTCCTCACACCAGAAAACCACTGTTTTTTTCAGGCCTTTGCTTGACGGCCTGATATTTTATTTTACAAGGAGCTGGACGTGATCTCTATTTCTTATAAGAAAAACATGTTCCTTTAGTGATACCTTTCGATTTCATTTTAATGGTTTTACTTCTATTTATTATTTTTATTCATATCCCCTCAGACTTGGTTTTATTTCTGTTGGCTTTTACTCTTCTGTGCTTTTGCTTACTCTTAGCCTTTGCCTTTTTTTTTTTCTGTGGTTTGTTTTTATTTTAAAGTTCCTTCGAGATGCACCTTTAGTGCTTCTACGCCGCCGTGTTTTAAGAGATTTTAAAAAATATTTTGTAAAGGTCTTTTACCTAAGGAATCATCTAGGACTTTTCTTTTTTTTCTTTAGTATTATTGTAAGCCTTTAGCTTAGCACTTCATTTTGAAATTGCTTTTATTTTGTGCACGGCAGTTTTATAATAAAACTGCCGTGCACAAATAAAAGCAATTTCAAATGAAGTGCTTAAACTAAAGCTTACAATAACTACTGAGAAAAAAAGAGAGTCCTAGATGATCCTTAGGTAAAAGACCTTTACCATAATTTTTTAAAATCTCTTAAAACACGCGGCGTAGAAGCACTAAAGGTGCATCTCGAAGGAACGTAAAATAAAAACAAACCAACAGAAAAAAAAAAGGCAAAAGGGTAAGAGTAAGCAAAAGCCAGAAGAGTAAAAGCCCAAAAGAAAAATAAAACCAAGTCCTGAGGGGACAGTGAATAAAAATAATAAATAGAAGTAAAAACCATTAAAATGAAATCGCAAGGTATCACTAAAGGAAAAATGTTTTCTTATAAGAAATAGAGATCCGTCCAGCTCCTTTTAAAATAAAATATCAGGCCGTCAAGCAAAGGCCTGAGAAACGTGGTTTTCTTGGAGAAGGGGATGATGTCCGAGGAGCAGACATTAGTGGGGAGGATAGGATTGGTAGATGGAGTGGAAATAATGAGTTTACCGGGTGCAAAAAATAAAAAAAAAGGTAAAAATTGGGAAAAGGGGTAGAGACTGGAACATCTGATCTAGACAGAAGCCTTTGAATAATTTTCACAGAATGACTTTTAGAAAACCTGAAAAAAGAAAAAAAAAGCGGGGCCCGGGCATTTTATGCACGTCTGCTCTTGTTTCGTTTCCTGATATCCCCCCCTAATTTTTTCTCTTTCTTCTTGTTCTCCCTTTCTGTAGGCTGGGCAGACAGCGCCTGAAAGGAAAAAGAGGATTTTGCATAAGACTCCGCAGAAAATACAAAATCCATCCCGAAAAAAATGAAGGAAAATGGGGAATCCCCCTACCGATGACCTACTTACCAAAACCCTAAAATTTATTTAAACCCCATAAAATAAAAATTTCCCCATATCCATTAATAAACATAGTGGGTGGGCACACGCTTAAAAAGATACCTCGACCTAAAAATTCTATAGGTTGTACCTATTTGTGTGCTGGGAATTTTTGAAAAGCTTTCCTCGTGACCCCAAGGGGGCCTCAAACTCCCAACACATAGTGCATTTGGTTTCCCTCTCGAGGGCCCATAAGACACAAATTCCTATCCCCCCCTACTCCCTAAAGTACGTAGCCTGCTACGGTTTTCCCAACTTTAATTATACCCTTAGAGAAGCAACCTCTACGGCGTTCCCAAATATTTTATATACCTTAGAGAAGCAGCCTGCACGGCTTCCAATATGTATTATATCCTTTTAGAAAACGCAGCTGCTACAGGCTTTACCAATATGTATTGCATCCTTTGGGAAAACGCAGCCTTTTACAGGGTTACCATTGTATTTATCCCTTTAGAGAACCAGCCTGTACGGGCTTTCCCAAATATGATTACAACCTGAGAACGCACCCTGCTACGGGCTTACAATATATATTACACCCCTTTTAAAGAACGCACCCCTACTACGGGCGTTCCCAATACACAAACTTTCCCAGAGAACGCACCCTGCTACAGGCGTTCCCAATACGCTAATCTTTAGAGACGCACCCGAAAAGGGTTTTACCAATTTTTTAACACCCTTAGAAACAAGCCTGCTTCAGTCGTTACCATTGCATTACACCCCTTAGAGACGCAGCCCTACAGGCGTTCCCAATCACAATACACTTCAGGGGGGAAGCGCCTGTACAGGCGTTCCCAATACAAAAACTTTCCCAGAAAATGCACCCTGCAAAGGGCTAATATTATACACGTTAGAAAAGCAGCCTGCTATTCTTAAAAATGACAAATACATTCTAAAAATTGCCTGCTTCAGGCGTTACCAATACCAAATACATTCTAGAAACGCGCTTGCTACAGACGCTACCAATTGCAAATACACCCTAGAAAATGCACCTGCTAGGGCGTTACAAATAGGGGCCTAAAACCCTAAACCCCAAAACAGTCAGGGATATAAAGGAGTATGGAATAGGGAGGGGGGGAGATGTGTGACGACAAGCTTAAGAAAGCAGAGCGGCGATCTCAGACCCCCAAGGAAGTTCTAGTTTCAAAAACCACTTCTACCGCTAAAAACGTGGACCCAAAAAGGTGCACGAGTCTGCTACCTGTGCTGGCCTACTCCAAGCACCTTTGTGCGAACGAGCGGAACACTCCTTAACCCGGGAGATACCATCAAGCTGCCAGAGGGACGAGGCCCCCCTTAGCGCGCCCAAGGCGCCCCTACCCCACTCCGCATTGCGAGACAAACATAATGTCTCTCCAGGGGGGGCGGAGACGCTCCACGCCGTCCAGATTCCGTCAACTGCCAAGTTTGGGTTTCCCTTTGCCGCAGGGGGTTATTTACCTGTCTCCCGACCCCCCCAGCATGGTATCAGGCGGAGACACCCACGCCATGGAAAGTGTCCCATTGACCCCCAAAGGTCAGCCCAAACCCAAAGGAGAACCCTACTCCCACCCCCCGCATCGCGCTATCAAAGGGCCAAAGAGTGGAGGAGGAGGAAAAAAAAAGGTGGCATAAGTACCCCAATACAAAAAATATCACCTAAAAAATCCTGACGAAGCGTGGCAGCCACTGTAAACAAAAAAAAAGTGGGGCGTTAAATAGAGGCACCCTTGGGGGGGGATGATAATAAATTTAACCCCAAGAATACTGAAAATAAAAATGAAAAAAGTAGAGAGATTTTTAAAATAAAAGCTGCCAAGGATAAAATGGACAACCCTTTTCAAGATTCAAGAAAAATCAATTTGTTTACTAAGGGTAATACAAAAAAAATTATATATATATAAAATAAATAAAAAAATTTAAAAAAAAAAAAAAAATACAACAAAAAAATAAAATAAATAACTGAAAGTTAAGAGATTGGTTGCTTTAACAAAAATTTCAATTTGTTTTTTCAATTCGATATTAGGGAAATTTTAAACTTAAAAGTATCAGTTTGATTTAAAAAAACCTAAAGAAAAGATTTTTTAACTGAATTTAAACAATGTCAAGTCAAGAAATCACTGAGTACGCAAGCTTAGTTAAGAAAATATTAATCAAATGTTTGGGGGTTATTTTGTGGCAGCTGGCGGAAGCTTACGGGGGATAACAGCACTGGTGCTGGGCGTTGGATACAGAAAACCCATTAATACTTTAAAATGAGTTAAAAAAGTTTGGGCGTAATTAAAAAAATAAGCGTTAAAAAACGTTCTACATTATAAACACCATTCCTAGCACATACAGCTACACACACACGTCACACAAACACACCACACACCCAAAAAAAAAAAAAAAAAAATAGTCACTCGTGTTCGTGGTTGTTTCGGGTACCCCCCAAAAGGACATTGCAATATTCTAAATAAATTTTGATTAATTAATGATTTTAAACATAAGTGATTCCGGAAATTTTTGTAAAATTAAATTTAATATGCTTAGATACTATGCTCATGAGCTTTAAAATGCATTTTTTTTATTCACCATGCATGTGGCTTCATTAATCTTAGAAAGGGGGAAAAGGGGTTTTGGGGAAATACTTTCTAGTTTTAAAAGGGATAGTTATTTTTTTATATCATTTTATTTTTATTACCAAAAAAATAGCTTTTGGGGGCGCCACTGACATGTACTAAGGGGGCCCTATTTGCCGTATATATGTGGATACAGGGAAATGTACCAGGGGGGCCCGGAAACCCAAATTTTTGTGGACTGAGGAAAAAACGGGGGGAAATTTGGCCACCGTTCTAATTGTTCTTTTCAATTACCCTGTAATTCTCCACTATTTTCATGTCCAAGAGGTTCTCTAAAAGGGGGCATAACCCTCGGGGGGACCGGTTTTAACTAGATTCCCGGCTTGCAGATGGTTGTGAAATTTTGCGTATTCCCCCTTGTTCTGCCCAATGAACTGATAGGCAGATCTAAAACTACAAAAAAACTATAATGTAGGGTCCAGGTTGTAAAAGTTTAGATAAAGGGCCCCTAAAATTTTAAAAATTAATGAGACAATAAAATTTTATAAAGTTAAATAAGACAGTAAACACGCAAGTAAAATTGAATAAAAAGGGGCACACTAAAAGATTAACAAAAAAGCCAAAAAACACGAACACTAAAATAAAATAAAAGAAGCCTACAAAACAAAAAGTAAAAAACTAGCAAATACACTAAATAATAATACAAAAAATAGTAAAATTAAGGGTAAAGAAATCAAAATTTTATTTTATTTTTTTTTTTTGTGGGACATTGGAAAAGATGCTGGAAATTTAATAAATTGAAGTAAAAGGCTACAGGAAACCCGGAAAAAACAAGCAGTAAAAGGGGCAAAATAAATGGAATACTAAAATCAAACAAAAAAGATTAAAACGTAAGTAACTTTAAAACCAAAATTAAAAAATTTAAAAAAAGGAAAAAATCACAGACCCAAAAAAATGGGAGGGTATACAAACACACTACAGGGCGGAGTTAAACCATTAAAACTTAAAAAGGGAAAGCAACGGGGGGAAGGCCCGGGGCAAAGAAAACGAGCTTAAAACAAACAAAACTTACCTCATTACTAAGAACTGTAAGCCCCCCGGTTTCTACAATCACTCCACTGACTGTCCACCATAAAATATATAGTTTTTAGTGATTTGAAAAGCCCCGGTTGTGGTACGGCGTGCCATGGGGTAGGGTGCCCGTACTGCCAAACCTTTTTCTTTAGGCTTCGTGGGTGATTGCGTCCCCCAGTCTGCTCTTCATTTTTTAAATTTTAAAACCTTACAACGTACGGGGAAGTTTAAAAAAAAAAAAAAAAAAAAAAAAAAAAAAAATAAATAAAAAAGCAAGAAGAACAAATTAAAAATGACTGGGGTGGGGGGAAACAAGAGAATTCGATCATTTATACTTAATTTGACCAGATTTTCTTAATTCGTTTGTTTATAGCACACTTTCAAATACCAGGCGAAAAGAAATCAGACCAAATCCTCTTAACGGGAAAAAAACGCCGCGCAAGATGTTAAGCTTCTCAGATAAGAAAAAGAGAGCCCCGTCAATCTGGGGCCCCTTTTAAAGTTAAGGGGGCGCACGGTCTCTATGAACGAAAATTATATTAAAATTCCCCGTAACCAATTAAATAAGGTGTAAAAATAATTTAAAAATAAAAAGAAACCCAAAAGATTACGAAGTGTAAAGAGCTAGAAAATTAAATAAATTTACGTAAAAAAAACGGAACACAGGAAAAAACAAGCTTAAAAAAGGAGGAAAATAAATAGAATACTCTTTAGAAAAAAGATAAAATGAGGGGCGAGATAAAAGATTAAAAGAATCAACACTGAAAATCACAAAATAAAAAAAAATGAAAAAAAAAGGCAAACATCACACAAGCTAAAAACCAACTGACATAAAGTAAAACACAACATGGTTGTCAATACTCTCTTTAAAAGTATTTCAGGGGGCGAAGGGAGCCGCATTCCCCGGATACGGCTCCGTCACCCAACGAGAGAGACAGCAGTTTTTTTTTCACTACATCATCCCTCCCCCCCCCGATTTGTTTTCCTCTCCATCGTCACGTTCGTCGAAGGCTTCTAAATTTTCCGGCGGTCCCCACGCTCGGGTCCGGGCCCCCTTTACTCCAGAACGTATTGGCAGGGACCGGGCCACGAGAGGAGCGATCGGAAACCCACCACCCACGACAGAGGGCAACGGGCCCCCATACAGGGTCCGAAAGAGGGACGAGCGAGACAAAAACCTGGCAACGCCCACCCTCCCTCTAAAACCCCAACCATAACGCGGCTGGACTACGATAACGGGAACCCCCTGCGAAAAGAGCTGAATTAGTAATTTGACTTAGCTGTGAAAACATATGCATCAAATGAAAAGATTCCTGCAATAAATATATCTAAAACCAAAACAACCCCAAAATTAAAAGAAACCAAATAAAACAAACCAAGGGAAGGGGAAAAGCAATAGAAAAAAAATAAAAAAAAAAAAAAAAAACAGGCCAGCAAGGGCCATAAGACAAAAATATCAAACATGAAAAGAAAAAAAAAAAAAACATACAGAAAAAATATGATGAGCGGGATAAACAAAAGGGATAGTTTTTAAAAACAAAAAAAAAAGAAAAAAAAAAAAAATTATTATACAACAAAAAAAAACAGAAATAAAGATTCTAAAAAAAGTGCTTCAAAACTCAAAAGCAACAAAAAAGGAAGCGGTCACACCCTTTCGGGGGATCCTTTAAGTTAAGCTTGAGGTAACGGGAGCCCGAGATAACAGCACTTCAGCAAGATTTGTCAGGAACGTCTGGATCATCTGTTGGGGGAAAGGGAACCATTTGCCCCACCACTCCCTAACTGTGGAAAGTGCAGTCATCACTGACGTCGAAGGGACGTAACTGATTGAGACGAAACTTTCGTTCCCTCTGTGGAGGGGCAAGATCCTTAATGATCCGTCAAGGACCCAGTGCTTGATAATCCTTGCAGGGCCAAACCACTTAGGGCCAAGTCAGTACGACGGTTACCCCCCCTTTTAGAAAAAACTTTTAAAAAGGGACAAAGGGCCCTATATTTTGCCCAAAACTTTCTTTTTATTTTGTGTTATTTTAAACCCGGGCCTTTTTCACAGGCCCGGGGGGGCGTTTCTGCAACAAAGCCGAGCTTCTTGTAGCCGCTGGGTCCCCTCCATAAGTTTTGTTTTTGCGAGGAAAGCTTCCTGGTGACCCCCTTTCAAGGTACAATGGTTGTTTTCCTGTAGACCTATGAACAACTTATTAACAGTAAGACGAAAATAGGGAAGCAGTTATCCCACTATGAGGGAAAATTAGTGAGTGGTAGGGCTTTTCACCCCATCGGTTGGTCCTTAGGACCAATACAGACGATGTCGCACCTCCCCCTTTAGAAAAATCTTTAAAGAGTACAAGGTCACCTATATCAGCCACATTTTTTTTTTTTTTTTTTTTTTTGTGTATGTGCCTTGTAATCCTGGTCCTTTTTTTACAGGCCGGGCGACGTTTCTGTAGCATCCGAGCTTTTCCCTTTCTGCTGGACATATGCGCTTCTGGACCACCCCAATAGTTTTGTTTACCTGAGGAAAGTCCCTGGGACCCTTACAAGGTACAATGGTTGTTTTTCCTGTAGGGCCTATGAACACTGTATTAAAGCAAAACAAAAATAGGAACAGTTCATCCCAATCATGAGGGAAAGTCCCATAAGGTGGTTGGGCTTTTTTTTACCACCAATCGGTCCTCTCAACCAGCCATTATCTTTGTATTTTTGATCGGTTGAATAGAAATTTTTTCATATCTCGTTTAACTTGAGCTGGCAGTGACGGTAGAAAAAAAAAAGAAGAAAAAAAAATGAATTGGTATTGTGTATGGTATTTGTTTGTGTGTGTGTGTGTCTCATTGCATGGGTGCGGGGTGCTGCTTGCGTGCGTACGTGCAGTGTTTGCAAGGCTATAATGCCGTGAAAAGTTTATGTGAAAGCCAAATGGTAGGGGCGACAGAAGGAGGTAAGGTGATGTGTTGGGGGTATAGAGTGCGTTTGTGTAGTATGTCATATGTGGGGGGTTTTTTATTAAATATAATAAATTT
>NW_023662991.1:0-12500 GCF_015228065.2 Penaeus monodon
AAGGGTGAAAAATGAAATATGTTTTTTTTTAGAAATTTAAGTTTATTTTTGCGTGTGTTCCCTTTCTTTTTCCCTCTCTCTCTTTTTTGGGGTTTTTAGGGCATATATATATTTTATAATTTTTAGTAATATATATATATTATATATATATTATATATAAATATATATTATAAATAAAATAAAATATATTTACCACATCCCACACACCACACCCCCAACAATATATGTATAAAATTAAAAAAATATTATATATATAAAATTAATATTTTAGTTATATATATATATATATTATATATTAATTATATATATTTATATTTTATCATAACCCTTTACAAACACACAAAAACATTTTTTGTTATATTATATATTTATATATAAGTATTAAAATTTTATAGGGTATATATAATATAAAAAATTAAAAAATATATCCCCAAAATTTAAATTATAAAATATTTTTAAGCATAAAATATGTGTGTGTGTGTGGGGTGGGGTTGGTGTGTGTTTTGTGTGGGGTTTTGGTGGTATTTTTTTATACAATTACATATCCATATATAATTATGTTATTTGGGGGTTTTTTTGGGGGTTTTTTGTGTGGTGTGTGTGTTGTGGTGTGTGTATAGGGTTGTGTGTGGTGGGTGTGTGTGTGTGCTGTTGTGTAGTGTGTGTGTGGTGTGTGTGTGGGGTGGTGTTGTGTGTTTTTTTGTGGTGGTGTGTGTTTGTGTGCATTTTGTATGCTATATTAATAAATTAAATAATAAAATTTAATATTTATTTTAATATATATATAAAATATATATAAAATTAAAAATTATATGTGTGTTTGTGGGTGTGTGTGTGTGTGTGTGGTTGGGGTGTGGGGAAATGAAATTATATATATAATATATATAAAAATTTTATATATACTATATTTTAAATAATATTATTTTATTTTATATATTTGTGTGTGTGTGTGTGTGGGTTGTGTGTGTGGGGTTGTGGGGTGTGTTTTGTGGTGTGTTTGTGGGTGTGTGGTGTGCGTTGCGTCGTGTTTTTGGTGTGTTTTTATATATTGCTATATCCCCTGAAAAATTTATATATATATATTAATATATATAAATATATATATTTTATTTTTATATTTTAAAATAATAATTTATTTTGATATATATAATATATATACTATATAAAATTATATATATTTTGTGGGGTGTGTGGGTGGGGTGTGTGTGTGGGGTGTGTTGTGTGGTGTGGGGTGTGTGGTGTGTGTGTGTGCGGTTATATATATATTTATATATATTTAATTTTGGGTAAAAATTATTTTAATATTATATATATATATATATATTATTAAAAAATATGTGTGTGTGTGTGTTGTGTGGGTGTGTTGTGTGTTGTGGTGTGGTGTGTGGTGTGTGTGTGTGTGCGGGGGGTGTGTGTTGTTTGTGTGTGGTGTGTGTTATATATATTTTTATATTTTATATATTTTATAAAATATTATAATTAATTTTAAAAATTTTAAATATATAAAAATATTATATGATTTTGTGTGTGTTGTGTGTGTTGGGTGTGTGGGTGTGGGGTTGTGTGTGTTTGTGGGGGTGTGTTTTTGTGTGTTTGGTGTGTGTGTGTGTGTGTGTTGTGGGTGGTGTTGGTGGATTTTGTTTTAAAATAATATAAATTATATATATATAATATTTAAATATATATATATATATATATTTTAAAAATATATGGGTATATATTTTGGTGGGTGTGTGTGTGTGTGTGTGTGTGGTGTGTGTGTGTGGGGTGTGTGTGGTTTTGTGTGTGTGGGGTGTGTGTGTGGGGTGTGTGTGTAGGGAAATATATTTTATATATAAAATTTATATATAAATTATTATTTTAAAAATATAAAAATATTTTTAATTAAAATATAATATATATTTTAAATATATAAAATTTTATTTTATATTATATATGTTTTATATATTATAAAAAAATTTTTAAAAATTATATTAAAAAATTAAAATTTTAAAATATATATATATAAAATATATTTATTTATATTATAAATGTAATATCATACACACATACATATTTTACACATTAAACAAAAACACACAGATATATGTATAATATATAAAACAGAACACACACTCCCCATTTTACACAAAAAAACACACATACATATGTATATGTATGTATATATACATGTTTTAATATATACATACATAAAAATATTTTAAAAATTATATATATATATATTTTTATAATATTTTCAAAATTATATAAAAGTATTATATATATAAAAATATATCTATATTAATATATATTTTATTTTAATATTATATTATATTATATAATAAAAAAAATTGTAATTATGAGCCTCCCTTCCCTTTTCCCCCCCCCCTTTTTTGTTTTTTAGCTCTCTTTTTTATTCCCCCTTTCCAAACGCCCTTCCCTTTTCTCTATCTCTTTATAAAATTTGGGTTTAACTGAATTTCAAAGAAAAAAAAGGGAAGAACAAGAAAACAAAAATTTTTGTTCGATTTTTTCGCCCTTTACTTAAAACCCGAAAGTTTTCTTTTTTTTTCCCCTCTTCTTTTCTTTTTTTATTTTTTAATTTTTTCCCGTCTTCGTATAAAAACATGAAAAAAAAAAAAAATAATATATTTTTTTAAAAAAATCATCGATCGTTTTTTCTTTATTTCCTTTCGTTCATCTTCCCCCCCCCCACCCCCACATCCCTTAAAATTTTGGGACGATGAAAAAATTTTTAGCTAAATTTTTAGATCATTCACTTTATTCTCCCAACGGCCCCATCATGAAAAACCCTTGGGAGCTGTTTTTGCTGTGGGGCCGGGGGTGAGGGAGGGGGGGGGGGCGCCGTCCGGGTTTTTCCTTTTGGGGCTATTTTATATACAAAAAAATTTTTAAATCTTTTGCATTACGTAAAACACACCCCCTGGGTATGAGTAAAAAACCGCTTCCGGTGGTTTGGGGTTTCGGGCCCTGGGATTTAAGGAAAAACCATCTCATGGGCCTTGGGGGAGACCGCGTCTCCAGAAACCCTGTCGGGGAAAACCCCCCTGACTATCTTTCCCCTTTTTTTTCCCCGGGCAGAAAATCCAAAGGAAAAATTGGCCCCCCGGCTCGTGGAAAAAGTGAAAAAAGGGGAAACAAGGAAAAAGATGTGGGGTGTATATATATGTAAAATTAATGTTTTATTATTATATATATATATATATTTTATCATTATCAATAATTATTGTGTGTGTTTTTGGTGTGTGTGTGTGTGTGTGTGTGTTGGTGTGTTTTGTGGTGTGTTTTTTAGGGGTGGGTTGGTGTGTGTGTGTATGTGTGTGTGTGTGTGTGTGTGGGGGATGGTTTTTTGTGGTTGTGTTTTGTGTGTGTGGGTGTATACAAAACATATGAAATACTTTATATAATGTACAACAAAACCAAAACACCACACACATCACACACCACACACTACAAAAACACAAAACACACACACACACACACCCACGCACACCCCGCCCCACACACATGTATAAAATTATTATTTTTGGGAATACATATCAAAACCAAAAAAAAAAACACACCAAAAACCAACCACACAACACACAAAAACAAACCAAAAAAACACAAAACACACACCCCAACAAAAAAAACACTTTCCAATATTTTATGATTGTAGAAATGTATCTCCCTAATTTATATTATATTTTATATTATATATTGTTAATATTTATAAAATATATATATACACACCCCATTTTATATTTTTAAAATTATTTATATATATTAAAATTTTATATTTTATTTTATATATATGTGGTTGTGTGGGTGTGTGTGGTGTTGGTGGTGTGTGTGTGTTTTGTTGGTGTTGTTGTTTTAGGTGTGTGTGTGTGTGAGTGTATGTGTCGTGGTGTGTTTTTGTATTGATAGGTATACAAATTTATAATATTTTATATATAATTTTATATATTTTATAATTTTATTTTTATATATATAAAATTATACATCCCTAACACGCATATTACACAAATACATAAAAGTGTGTGTGAAATATAATATATAATATTATAAAAAAAATTATAAAATTAAAATATTATTTATATAAAAATTTTAAATAATATAGATAAACATTACATACAATTATTTATATATATTATATTTATTATTATATATATATATATATAATATTTATATATATAATATATGAATAAAATCCATAACATATAAACGCATATATACCCTTTTATAATAAAAATAAAATAAAAATTTTATATTATATTATATAATAGTTTTATAAAATTGCAAAATAAAAACATATTTAAAAAATAGTATGTATTAATATATATTTTAATATAAAAATTTTTTTATATATATATTATATAAAGATATTTATAAATATATATTTATTATTAAAATTATTATATATATATTTTTATATAATATACACACACACACAAAACACACACACACATGAAATGTATGTGTGTATATAGCAAAAAAAACAAAACACGCACGGTGTGTGTTTGTGTGTTTTCTTTTGTACTGTAAAGTTGTATTGTGAAAATTTTTGCTTTTATTCATATTTTTAAAAATTCAAAACAATTAATGTTTTTAAATTTTTAACGTATCTATTTTAATTTTTACGTAATATGCTTTCATTTTAAAATTATGTGTATAGTATGTATGTATTGTAGGGTATTGTTATGTATATTGTTGTAGTTTTTGTATGTTTTTGCATGTATGTGTGTTTGATGTATGTTTTCTTTATGTTTGTATTTTTGTATGCATGAAATGCAAGAAATTGTATGTATGCTTTGGATGAAATGCATGCAAAACAAGATGTATGTATGTATGTTTTTATATATGTAGGGAAATTGCAGGCATGATGAAAGGAAATGTTTGTATACATGCATGTAAAACATTTGCGTGTATGTATTTTTTAAAATTATTTTATTTAAGGGTATGCATGCGTGTATTTGTTTTAATGTTTTTGAAATATATGTATGTTTGTATTTATCATCCCGGGTATGTTTGTATGCATGAAAGTTTTTTTACATGTATGTATGCATATGTATGTATGATGTATGTATGTTTTCCCAATGCATGTTTTTTGTGTATGTGTCTCCCCTTATCTACTTTAAGTGAAAAAACCCCTTTTTTCTGTGTTGATTTTTTTTTCCTATGCATTTTAAATTTTCGTAGCGAGAAGGGGGAAGGTCGTAAAAGTCCCAAACTTTTTTGTTTTCTCTCTCCTCTCTCCCCTCTCTCTTCTCTCTCTCTCCCCTCTCTCTCCTTCGCTCTCTCTCGCCCCCCTTTTCCCCGCTCTCTCTCGCCCCTCTCTTCTCCCCTCTCTCTTTTTCCCCTTTTCTCTCTTCTCCCCTTCTTCTCTCTCCCCTCTCCCCTCGCTCTCTCTGGGCTCTCTCTCGTTTCCCCTCTCTCTCTCTCTCTCCCCCGCTCTCTTTTTTTTTTAATTTTTAAGGGGAAGGTGATGTCACTTTTACAGTCCCCCTTTGAAAGGAAAGATGTGGGAGCATGAAAATAAAGATAAAAAAACCGCAGTACAAAAATTCCTTTATTTTTAAAAAATTTTTGGCGAAGTGTCAACCGAAATTTAAAGCAATTAATGGGGGGAAAAGTGTTCCAAAGTGTGGGAAAAAAGAACCGTAAAAAAAGGGCGGATGTGGTTTTTAAGGTTTTAAACGAGGGGGGCAGAGGAAGTGAGGCGACCCCAGAAAAAATGTTCTTTAAAAAAAGGGGAAATTGGGGGAACCCATCAAGGTTTCTTAGCAAAAAACTTTAAACATCGAAACTTTTTTTTTTTTTTTTATTATTTATTGAATTTGGCAATTTAAAAAACGAGGTCAGCTAAAAATTTATTGCTTTTTATAGACTGCCCTGAGTCCCCAAACAAAAACCACATTCCCCCTGTCCCTCCCTAGCTGTCGGGGTTTACGCCCTAAATCACGTAAATTTTCAACTGGGGGGCATTTTTTCTTGTTTCCCCCGAATGGGTTATATTTCCTGGTCCCTATTAACACCTTTTAACCAAAAAACCTTTTAATGATCTATTGACGTCAGTACATTAAAACCCTCATTTTGCAACCCTCTTGAGTATTGGGACCACCTTAATTTAAAAAGAAATAGCTTTAAACCCGCAAACCCCGTTTCCATAAAAAAAAAAAAAGAGAAAGTGTTTCACGCCAAAAAGAAAGAAGTCCCCGCTTTGGGTGACGTGGGGCGGGCTTTACAGGGAGCCTTTTTATTTTTTCCCACTGTTTTTTTTCCGGTTACGCTGCGGGGTGGGTTAGGTTTTAACAATAGTCATATCTGATAAACGCGGGTTTCTATAAATAGAATTGTTTGATATTTCATGGAGAATTTAAGGAATATCTGAAAGGGTTTTTGGGGCGTCTTTTTTTACTGCACGTTTAGTTTGAGTAAAAGAGGGGGCGATAGTGGGGCCCTTGGATAAATGCTGCTCGAAAGCAAAGGGTAAAAAATTTGTCTATCTTCGATTTTTTGGAATTTAAAGTAAATTTTAAATAACAATTGCATACACACCCACATTTCACACACACACCACAACCCCACAAAACACACACACCCCAACACACCCCCACACACAAACAAAACCAACACACACACACACACACACACACACACACACACACACATAAACACAACACCCCTATGTTTTTTTAAAATTTTGTAAATGTATCTACCCAATTTTTTGCATAAATATAAATTTTTCATTTATATATATATAAAATATAATTATTTTTTTTATATATATTTTAAAAATAATTTTATATATATATATTTAAAAAAATGGGGTGTGTGTGTGTGTGTGGTGGGGTTTTGTGGGGTGTGTGTTTGTGCGTGGGTAAAAATAGGGATAAAATAAAATTAAAACCCCACAACACACACACACACACACACACACAGGGCAACACACACACCAAAACACACACACAAAACACACACGACAACACACACACCCACACATAAACACACATCAAAATGTTTATGATTATGTATAAAGTATCTACCTAATTATTTGCATAAATATAAAATGTGTAAATTTATAATATTAATTTTGTTTTATATATATATTATAATATATTTAATATATATATATAAATATATATATATGTGTGTTTGTGGTGTGTGTGTGTGTGTGGGGTTTTGTTTAAAATTGCATAGATTCAATTTTCACACCACAACAACACACACACACACACACAACACAACCACAACACACACACACCACAACACACAAACACAACCCCACACACACACACACACCCCACCAAAATACAAACACCCGCACACAAAACACACACCCCCACACACACACACACACACACACACACACAAAACACAAAAACACCCAAACCCCACACACACCACACACACACATCACACCCCACACACACCAAAAACACACACGCACAATTAATTTTAAAATATCCAAAAATATAAATTTTAATATAAAATTTTATAAAATATTATTTTATATATATAAAATTAAAATATATATTTATATAATTTTCTTAGTAAAAAATTAAAAATTAAAAATATAATATAATATATTATATTTTTAATAAAATTTTTATATAAAAATATAAGTAAAACCCAAAAACCCCACACCACACCCAAATATTTATTTTAAAATATTATATATATTATTTTAATAATATTAAAATTATATATATATTAAAATATTTAAAATATACATATATCTGGGAAAAATAGATATATTGATTTAATTTTACATATAAAACAAAAAACTATACATTTTTGATGAAAATATAATATAAAAGTAATATATTGGGGGATATAATTTTAATTTTATTAAATAATTTTATATAGTATAATATATATATTTTATATATATAATTAATATATATATATAACAACACATTCAAACTATCAAACATTTTATTATAAAAAATTAAAAATATAAATAAAATTTTTTAATATATCTGTTTTCTAATCTACATCTATCTACTATTTTATCTATCTATCTTCTATCTTTTCATTTTAACCCCACACAAAGTAAAAATTAAAATAAAAACTAAAAAATATTTTTATAAATATAATAAAAGATAAATTTTTATTTTTATATTTTATTATATATGGCACACACCCCCAAAAAACACAAAAAAAAACACATACAAAACACAAAACACACAACACCAAACCCCACACCACAAAAAAAACACACCCACACCACACACACCACACACACACACAACCCCACACCACACACACACACACACAACCCCACACACCCACACCCAAAACCCCACACCCCACACATACACACACACACACAAACACACACACACACCCACAAAAATACACACACGAAAAAACAAAATAAACCGCATTTTAAAATTTTATATAATTTTTATATATATATAAAATATATATATTATATATATTATATTTTAAAATATATATTTTATAATTATATATTTATGTGTTATATATACATATATGAATAGTTTTAAAATGTATAAATTTTTTTTAATTAAAATTTATATATATATTTATATTTATATTAAAAAATATATATAATTGTATATATATAAAACCCCAATAACCAACAACACACACCCCACCCAAAACACACAAAAACACACACACCCCAACCCCCCCACACACACCCACCAACACACCACACACACACACACAAAATCCCCCCCCACACACAACACCCCCCAAAAAAAAAAAAAAAAAAAAAAAAAAAATATATATTATATAATATTATATAATTATTATATATATATATATATATATATATTTATAAAATAATATATATATATATATATTAATATATATTAAAATTTTTTTTTTTTTTTTTTTGGGGGGGGTGTGTGTTGTGTGTGGGGTGGGGTTTGTGTGTGTGTGTGTGTGTGTTTTGTGTGTGTGTTGGGTGTTGTTTGTTGTGTGTTTGGTGTGTGTGTGTGTGGTTATTGTGTGTTTATATTATAATAGTTATTAATAAATAAAAATATAGAATATATATAAACCCTTAAATAAATAAATATACATATCATTCAATTATATATATACACATATATATAATAAATATATATATATATATAATATATATATATATAATACGTTTAATGTGTGTTCTGGTGTGTAATTTTGTGTGTGTGGTGTGTGTGTGTTGTGGGTTTTTGTATTGTTGTGTTTGTGTGTGTTGTGTGTGTGTTGTTGTTGTGTGTGTGTGTGTGTGGTGTGTGTGTGTGTGTGTGTGTGTGTGTGTTGTGTGTGTGTGTTGTTGTGTGAGGTGTGTGTTGTGTGTTTTTTGTGTGTATGTGTGGTTGTTTTGTTTTGTGTGTTTCATAATTTTATATAATTATAATAATATTATATATATAATTTATATATAATATTATAATTATTTTTTTATGTACATTGTGGTTTTGATAGAAAATAGATAGATAGATAGTAGTAGATAGATGTAAAATTTGATACAGATATATATAAATATATATTTATAATTTTCTTATAATAGATGATGATGATAGAAGTGTGTGTTTTTATATATTAATAATAATATATTTATATTTATATATATATATATAAAATATATATAAATTATACTATATATACTTATATATATACAACAAAATGTATATGTTTATGTATATATGATTAATTAAATATATCCTATATATTTAAAATATATGTATATATTAATATATAATAATATATATATATATATAATTAAAATATATATATATTTATAAAAAATTTGGGTGTGTTGTGTAATGTATACTTTTATTTTTAAAATATATAAATATTATATATATATAATATATATTATATTATATATTTATATATATATATAAAAATATATTTATTTATATATATATAGATATATATTATTATATATATTATAATATATATATATATATAATAATGTGCGTGTGTGTGTGGTGTGTGTGTGGTGTGTGTGTGTGTGTGTGGGGTGTTGTGTGTGTGTGTGTGTGTGTGTTTTGTGTGGTATTTTGTGCGTGCGTTTTGTGTGTGTGTGTGTGTGTTGCGTGTTTGTGTGGTGTGTGTGTGTGTGTGTGGGGTGTGGGGGGGTGTGTGTGTGTGTGTGTGTGTGTGTGTGTGTGTGTGTGTGTGTGTGTGTGTGTTGTGTGTTTTGTGTCATGGTATCTATGCATATATTGTCCACACTACACTACGGCCACACACACACACACACCACACATATATATATATATATATCTATTATTATATATATATATATATATATATATATATACAATATATATATAGATATGAACATGTCCATTTATATTTATGCAAATAATTAGGTATACATATACATATCTAACATATTGATGTTGTGTTTATGTTGTGTGTGTGTGTGTGTGTGTGGTGTGTGTGTGTGTGTGTGTGTGGTGTGTGTCTGTGTGTGTGTGTGTGTGTGGGTGTGTGTGTGTGTATGTTCGATGCATATATGTACACACGCACACCACACACACACCACACACACACACCACACACCCACACACATATAATTATTTATATATATATATTATATATATATATATATATATAAATATATATATATATATATAAATTGTACACATTTATATTTTATGCCAATAATTAGGTAGTACATATACATAATCAGAAACAATTGAGTGTTGTTTATGTGTGTGTGTGGTGTGTGTGTTTGTGTGTGTGTGTGTGTGTGGTGTGTGTGTGTGTGTGTGTGTGTGTGTGTGTGTATGGTGTGTGTGTATGCATATGTATATCGTTTACATTGAATTGAGACAAATAGAAGATAGACAAATGTTTTTATACCTTTGCTAATTGCGAGCAAGCTCTTATCCACGGCTCCTGCGCCGCTCATTACTCAACTCACGTGCAGTGGACAAAGACGTCACAAACCCGTCAGATCTTCCTTAAATTCTGCCATGTAATACCTAACAGATTCTTATTTATAGCATCGAGCTATCAGATTATGACTATTGTTCAACCTAATCCACGCCCAGCGATAACGGAAGAAAACAGTGGGAGAAATCAAAGGCCCTCCCTTGACGTCAGCACACTCATCAAGCTGTGACGTCTCGTTCGTGAACACTTTCTCTTCTTTTTTTATGGTACAGTTGCTGGTTTCGCTAGATTCATTTTACTTAAGGTGGTGCAATACTCAAGATGGTGCAATATGTATGTGTGCTGTACTGACGTCAATAGATCAATTATAAGGTTTTTTTGTTAATAAGTTGATCATATGACCGAGGAATATATAATCATCTGGGAACAAGGAATATTCCACAGTTTGCCAATACGGATTAGGGCAGTAAACACCAACCGCTACTGATGGACAGAGAACGTGTTTTTGTGTTGGACTCACGCATCTATAAGCAATAAGGTTATGCTGACCTCGGTTCTCATTGCCGAAATTCATAGATAATAAAAAAAAAAAAAATTTTCGATGTTTCAGTTTTTGCTAAGAAAACCTTATCGGTTGCCACTTCCCATATTCAAACATTTTTAACTAGCGCTCGCCTCACTTCCTCTGTCCCCTCGATTAACCTTGATACCACATCCGTCACTTTACGTTTCTTTATTCACACTTTGAACACTTCCCGCTCCATTAATTGCTTTAAATGCGGTTGACACTTCCGCCAAAGTTCAGAAGATAAAGGAATTAATTGTACTGCGGTTTTTCTATCTTGATTTTCATGCTCTACTCTTACTTGCAATGTGAACTGTAAATAGTGATCATCACCTCATATATTAAAAAGTACAGAGAGCTAGAGAGAGAGAGGAGAGAGAGAGCTAGAGAGAGCGAGAGAGAGCGAGCGAGAGAGAGAGAGATAGAGAGAGAGAGAGAGAGATAGAGGAGAGAGAGAGAAGAGAGAGCGAGAGAGAGCGAGAGAGAGCGAGAGAGAGCTAGAGAGAGAGAGAGAGAAACACAAAAGTTTCGACGTGACGACCTTCCCATTCTCGCTACGAAAATAACTCATAGGAAAAATATCAACACGAAATGGGTTACACTTAAGTATATAACGACACACTACACCGAAACATGCTGTCTACAACAATACATACATAACATACATATGCATCCATACATGTAAAAATACTTGCATGCATACACAACCATACAGGCATGATAATACAACATACATATATACATCATACACAAATACCCATGCATACATAAATACATACTATAACATACATACCCATACATATAATACATGCATGTCTACAAACATGCATAACATGCATGCATGCATACATACATATATATACATACATCCATACATACTTGTAATGCATGCATGCATCCATGCATACATACATAGCTTGCATCTGCATACATACATAGCATAACATATTACATACATACATACCACATACTGCATACATAATACATACATACATACATACATACATCATACATATCTACAACATACATACACATAATTACATGCATGCATTGTACGTAATATACATAGATACTTCAAACATAT
>NW_023662992.1:0-10000 GCF_015228065.2 Penaeus monodon
GTAATGATGATAATGGATGATATTGATGATAATCATGATAATAATAATTATAATAACAGGAATTGTCTCCATATATAATTTAAAAAAAAGGTAAAAGAAAATAATTCCCAAAAGTCGAAAAAGCGTCAAAATCTAGCGAAATATAGCCTTTTGAGAGTATACTCCAAAAAAACGTGATGATGATAATGATGATGATAATGATAATATATATAATAATCATGATAATAATGATGATAATAACAGGAATTGTCTCCATATATAATAAAAAAGGTAAAAGAAAATAATTCCCAAAACTCGAAAAAGCGGCAAAATCTAGCGAAATATAGCCTTTTGAGAGTAAACTCCAAAATGACGTTTTTTCGATTTTTCTGATGGTTTTGGCAATTATTAGGGTAATAATGATAATAATTACCAAAATCGTATTAATCATGACAATAATGAGGATAAAAGTGAGAATAAAGAGAATTTTGATAACATTTGATGATTATTAATATTATCAATATTATCATTATTATTATTATTATTACTATTATCATTATAATTATTATTATTATTATTATTATCATTATTATTATTATTATGATAATATCGTTATTAATATTATTATTGTTATTATTATCATTATTATCATTTTTACTACTAGTATAATTGCAAAAACAATTATTATAACAGTAATAATTACTGTAATAACGATATTAATTAAAATAATGATATAGATAATTATAATAATATCGTTATTATTGTTATTATTATTGTTATTTCTATTATTATTGTTGTTGTTATTAGTATAGTTGCAAAATTATATATTTTAACTGCAATAATTGCAATAATAATGATAATAATTGCAATAATGATGATAATAATTGCAATAATGATGATAATAATCGCAATAATGATGATAATGATGATAATGATGATGATAATGATAATATTGATGATAATCATGATAATAATGATGATAATAACAGGAATTGTCTACATATATAATAAAAAAAAAAGGTAAAAGAAAATAATTCCCAAAAGTCGAAAAAGTGGCAAAATCTAGCGAAATATAGCCTTTTGAGAGTATACTCCAAAAATGACGTTTTTTCGATTTCTCTGATGATTTTGGCAATTATTAGGGGAATAATGATAATAATTACTAAAATCGTATTAATCATGACAATAATGAGGATAAAAGAGAGTAATAAAGAGAATTTTGATAACATTTGAAAGATTATTATTATCAATATTATCATTATGTATTATTATTATAATTCTATTATTAAATTTTTAATTATTATTAATATTTTATTATTATTATTATTATTATCATTATTATATTATTATTATTATTATTATTATAATTATTATTATCATTATTATTATTATTATTATATATCGTTATTAATATTATTATTGTTATTTATTATCATTATTATCATTTTTTACTAGTAGTTATAATTGAAAATAATTATTATAACAGTAATAATTTACTGTATAATAACTATATTAATTAAAATATATGTATAGATTTAAATTTTTATAATATCGTTATTATTGTTATTATTATTGTTATTTCTATTTATTATTGTTGTGTTATTAGTATATTGCATAAATTATATATTATAACTGCAATAATTTCAATAATTTAAAGATAATAATGCAATAATGATAATAATTGCAATAATAATAATATAATTGCAATAATGATGATAATGAAATAATGATGATGATAATGATAATATTGATTTCTAATCATGTTATTTAATGATGATAATAACGGAATTCTCTCCATATATAATAAAAAAGGTTTAAAAAAAAATAATTCCAAAAAGTCGAAAAAGCGGTAAAATCTAGCAAATATAGCCTTTTGAGAGTATGTACTCAAAATGACGTTTTTTTCGATTTTTCTGATGATTTTGGCAAATTTTTAGGGATAATGATAATAAAATACGAAAATCGTATTAATCATGACAATAATGGGATAAAAGTGAGAATAAAGAGAATTTTGATAACATTGATGATATTCCAATATTTCAATGTTATCATTATTATTTTTTATTATTACTATTATTAAATTTTTTTATTATTAATTATTATATAATATCGTTATTAATATTATTATTGTTATTATTATCATTATTATCATTTTTACTGTAGTATAATTGCAAAAATAATTATTATAACAGTAATAATTACTGTAATAACGATTTTTAATTGAATAATGATATAGATAATTATTATAATATCGTTATTAATTTTTTATTATTATTGTTAATTTCTATTATTATTGTTGTTCTTATTGGTATAGTTGCAAAATTTATACATTATAACTGCAATAATTACAATAATAATGATAATAATTGCAATAATTGATGATAATATTGCAATAATGATATAATGATGAAATATGATGATAATGATGATAATGATGATGATAATGATAATATTGATGATATCATGATAATAATGATGATATAAGGAATTGTCTCCATATATAATAAAAAAAAAAAGTAAAAGGAAATAATTCCCAAAAGTCAAAAAAGCGGCAAAATCTAGCAAAATATAGCCTTTTGAGAGTATACTCCAAAATGACGTTTTTTCAATTTCTCTGATGATTTTGGCAATTATTAGGGTAATAATGATAATAATTACCAAAATCGTATTAATCATAACAATAATGAGGATAAAAGTGAGAATAAAGAGAATTTTGATAACATTTGATGATTATTAATATTATCAATATTATCATTATTATTATTATTATTATTATTATTATTATTATTATTATTATTATTATTATTATTATTATTATTAATTAATTATTAATATTATTATATTATTATTATTTATTGTCATTTTATTATCTTATATTTTATTATTATTATTATTGTTATTTCTATTATTATTGTTGTTGTTATTAGTGTAGTTTCAAAATTATATATTATAACTGCAATAATTGCAATAATAATGATAATAATTGCAATAATGATAATAATTGCAATAATGATAATAATAATTGCAATAATGATGATAATGATGATGATAATGATAATATTTATGATAATCATGATAATAATGATGATAATAACAGGAATTGTCTCCATATATAATAAAAAAAAAACGTAAAAGAAAATAATTCCCAAAAGTCGAAAAAGCGGCAAAATCTAACGAAATATAGCCCTTAGAGAGTATACTCCAAAATGACCTTTTTTCGATTTCTCTGGTGATTTTGGTAATTATTAGGGTAATAATGATAATAATTACAAAAATCGTATTAATCATGACACATAACCGGGGATAAAAAGTGAGAAATAAAGAGACATTTTAATAACATTTGATGATTATAATATCACAAATTATGTATTATTATTATTATTCTTTATTCATTATATCATTATATTTTATTATATAATTATTCATTGTTATTATTAGTTATTGTTCTATAGTTATTTATTTAATTATTTTATTCATTATTATTATTATTTATTATTATTTATTATGCAGTATTATTATTATTAGTATTATTATCATTAATATTAGCCATCTAGTATGATTATTATTATAATAATATCGGTTATTAATATATTATTGTATTATTATCACTTTACCTATCCAATTTTTAATAGTAGTATAATTGCAAAAATAATAATTATAACAGTAATAATTACGTAATAAGATATTAATTAAAAAAAATAATGATAATAGATAATTATTATAATATCGCTATTATTGTTTCATTATTATTGTGTATTCTATTATTATTGGTCCTGTGTGTAGTATAGTTGCACAATTATATATATAACTGCAATAATTGCCAAGAATAATGATAATAATTGCAAATAATGATGATAATAATTGCAATAATGATGATAATAATGATAATGATGATGATAATGAAATATTAATGATAATCATGGATAATAATGATGATAAGAAAAGGAATTGTCTCCATATATAATAAAAAAGGTAAAAGAAAATACAATTCCCAAAATGTCGAAAAAAAGCGGCAAAATCTAAGCCTATATATAGCCTTTTGAGAGTATACTCCAAAATGACGTTTTTTTTTCGTATTTTCCTTGATGATTTTTGGCAATTATTTAGGGTATAATGACTAATAATACAAAATAGTTTTAATCATGACAAAATGAGGATTAAAAGTGAGGAATAAAGAGAATTTTGAAAAATTTGATATTTTAAGATTATCAATATTATTATTATTATTATTATGATTATTATTATTACAATTATTATTATATTATTATTAATTATTATTATTATTAGTATATTATTATTATATTATTATTATTGTATTATTATTATTATAATATCGTTATTAAAATATTATTATTTTATTAGTATCAGTATTATCATTTTTTTACTAGTGTATAATGCAAAAATAATTATTATAACAGTAATAATACTGTATAACACGATATTCAATTAAAATAATGAGATAAAAAATAATATTATAATATCGTTATTATTTGTTTTTTATTGTTATTTCTATTATTATGTTCGTTGTTATTAGTATAGTTTGCAAAATTTAGATATTATAAAGCATATAATTGCAATAATAAATGATAAAATTGAATAATGATGATAATAATTGCAGTAATGATGATAATATTGCGCACATAATGGATGATATATGAGATAGATTACATGATTAATTATTGACATGATAATCATGATAATACATGATGATAATAACAGGAATTTGCTGCTATTACTATATATAATAAAAAACAACGGCAAAAGGAAAAATAACTTCCTAAAAGTCGAAAAGGCAGTAAAATGTACGCGAAATTATTGCTTTGGAGAAGTAAACTACAAAATGATCGGTGTGTTTCCACGATTTCCTCTATCTGGGATTTTGGCCAATTATTAGAGTAATAATGCATAATAATTACCCAAAATAGTATTAATCTCCTGACAATATATGAGGATAAAAAGTGAGAATAAAGAGACATTTGATTAACATGATACGTTATTAATGATTGTCGACTCTTATCAGTAGTTATTATTATTATTACTATATTATTATTAGTATTATTAGTATATATATTATTATTCATTATATTATTTATTATTTTCAGTATATATTGCTTTGTTTTATTGACTTACCTGATTACTATTATTATTTATTTATCTATTATTTATTATTAATATTAATATCATTATTATTATTATATTATTATATAATATCGTTATCCTTAATATTATTATTGTTATTATTTATCATTATTATCACTTTTTTACAGTGTATAATTGCCAAAACATCCAATTAATTCATAACAGTAAACAATTACTGTAATAACGATATAATTAAAATTAACGAATAGATTATATCTTTTGATTGTTATTATTATTGTTATTTCTATTATTATTGTAGTTGTTATTGACGCAATAGTGCAAAATTATATATTATAACTGCAATTTACATTGCCAATAATAATGATAATAATGAATATTGACTTATAAGTAATGCAAATAATGATGATAATAATTGCAATACTGATGAAATGATGATTGATAATGATAAATTGATGATAAATCATGAAATAATGATGATAATACAGGAATTTCTCCATATATAATAAAAAAGGTAAACAGAAAAATAAATCCCAAAGTCGAAAAAAAGCGGCAAAATTCTAGCGAAATATAGCCTTTTGAGAGTATTTACCCAAAATGACGTTTTTTCAATTTCTCTGATGATTTTGGCAATATTAGGGTAATAAGATAATAATTACCAAAATCGTATTAATCATAACAATAATGAGCCTTTTGGGAGTAGGACTCCCAAAAGGACGTTTTTTCGTATTTCTCTGAGATTTTGGCAATTATTAGGGTAATAAATGATAATAAATTACCAAAATGTATTAATTTGACAATAATGAGGATAAAAGTGAGAATAAAGAGAATTTTGGTAACATTTGCATGATATTATTATTATTATCAATATTAATCCTTATTATATTATTATTATTATTTTATTATTATTATTATATTATTATATTATTATTATTTATTATTATTCATTATTATTATTATTATTATTTATTTAGATCGTTTATTAAGATTATTATTGTTATGTTATCATTATTCTCATTTTAATAGTAGTATAATTGCAAAAATAATTTTATAAACAGTAATAATTACTGTAATAACGATATTAATTAAAAATAATGATATATTGGATAATTATTATATATCGTTAATTATTGTTATTATTATTGTTATTTCTATTATTTAGTGTTGTTGTTATTAGTATAGTTGCCTAAATTATATATTATAACTGGAAAAATTTGCAATAATATGATAATAATGCAATAATGATGATAATAATTGCAGTAATGATGAATAATTAATTGCAATAATGATGATAATGAGATGATAATGATAATTGAGATAATCATGATAATATGATGATAATAACAGGAATTGTCTTACCTATATAAAAAAAAAGGTTAAAAAAGGAAAATGAATTCCTACAAAAAAACAATTCGAAAAAAAAAGCTAGGTAAAACTAGCGAAATATAGCCTTTGAGAGAAAACTCAAAATGACGTTTTTTTCGATTTCCTATGATGATTTTGGCAATTATTAGAGTATAATGTTAATAATTACCAAAAATCGATTATTAATCATGACAATAATGAGGATAAAAGTGAGAATAAAGAGGGAATTTTTATAACATTTGAATGATTATTAAATATTATTACTATTATCCATTATTATTATGACTATTACTATTTGAGTGTGATGATTAGTAGTACTTGATTGAGTATTCAGCCATTATTATTATTAGTAGTATTATCTCATACCGGCGATTAGTATTTTATTGTCATATTATTATTGTATATTATTATTATTATTATTATTATTATTATTATATTATTCATTATTATTATTATTATTATTATCATTATTATTACATTATTAGTCTATTATTATTATAATATCGTTATTAATATTATTATTGTTATTGTTCATCATTATTATCATTTTTACTAGTAGATTAATTGCAGACAAAATACTTTATAACAGTAACAATTACTGAATAACGATATTAATTAAAATAATGATATAGTATATTATTGTATTATTATTGTTATTTCTATTATTACATTGTTGTTGATTATTAGTATTAGTTGGCAAAAATTATATATTATAACTGCAAACAATTGCAATAATAATGATTAATAATTGCAATAATGATTTAAATAATTGCTAATAATGCGATAATAATTGCAATAATGATGATGTAAATGATGATGATAACGATAATATGATGATCATCAGTGATAATAATGATGATAATAACAGGACCATGTATCCATATATAAATAAAAAGGTAAAGGAAAATAATTCCCAAAGTCGAAAAAAAAAAAAGCGGCCAAAAAATCTAGCGAAAGATAGCCTTTGAGGAGATACTCCAAAATGACGTTTTTTTCAATTTCTCTGATGATTTTGGCAATTATTAGGGTAATAATGATAATAATACCAAAATCGTATTACAATCATAAACCAATAAGAGCCCTTTTGAGAGTAGACTCCAAAATGACGTTTTTTTCGATAGATTTCTCTGATGATTTTGGAATTATTAGGGTAATAATGATAATAATAACAAAAATCGTACATTTAATCTGGACAAATAATGAGGATAAAAGTTTGAGAAAGAAAAGAGATATTTTGGTAACATTTGATGATATTACATATTATCAATATTACAGTATTATTATTATTATTATTTACTTATTATTATTATTATTATTATTATTATTATTATTATATTATATTCATCATATATTATTATTATTATTATTATTATTATGTTTATTATTATTAGGATTATTATTATTCATTAATTATCATTATTATTGCTGTTATCATTATTATTATTATTATTATAATATCGTTATTAATATTTTTATTGTTATTCTCATTATTATCATTTTACTATAGTATAGTGCAAAAAAGTAATATTAGAACAGTAATAATACTCTGTAATAACGATAGTAATTAAAATAATGATATAGATAATATTATAATATCGTATTATTGTCATTTTATTGTTATTTTTCCTCTTACGTATTGTGTTGTTATTAGTTATAGTTCCAAAATTAATATATTATACCTCAATACTGTCTGCAATAATAGTTAATGTAATAATTGCCAATATAATGATGATAATAATGTTATACAGATGATAATAATTGTCATAATAGATGAATAATATTGATGATAATCATGATAAATAATGATGATATAAAGGAATTGTCTCATATATAATAAAAAAAAAAAGGTTATAAAAGAAAATATTCCCAAAAGTCGAAAAAAAAAACGGCTAAATCAAGCGAATTATAGCCCTTTTGAGAGTATACTTCAAAAAATGACGTTTTCGATTTCTCTGATGATTGTGGCAATGATTAGCGGTACATAAGATAAGCATTACCAAAATCTTAGTAATCATGACAATAATGAGGATGAAAAGTGAGAAGTAAAGAGATTTGATTAACATTTGATGATTATTTAGTATTATAATAGTATTCGCATGATTCTTATTATTATTATTACCTATATTATTATTAGATTATGTAGTATGTATAGCTAGATGACTAGGATTAGTATTATATTTATTATTAGTATGTAGTATATTATTGTCAGGATTATTAGTGGTATGATGATTTATTATTATTATTATTATTATTATTTAAATTATCATTTACATTTTATTCATCCATTATTAGTTATTATGTATTAGCTTATAATATCGGTTATTAATATTCATTTAGTTAGTATTATCCCCGCAGCTTGATCATTTGTTTAACTAGTAGTATAATTGCAAAAAATGAATGATGCAACGAACGCAGAAGTGTAGCAATTACTCGTAATCAACGATATTAATTCAAAATGCATGATAACGCTATATTATTGTTATATTTATTGTTCTATTTCTATATTATTCGTTGTTGTATAGTATAGTCCAAAATTATTATATTATAACTGCCAATTATATTGCAATATAAGATAATAATTGCAATATTGATTATAATAATTAGCCAGCATCAATTATTGATAATATCATTGCATATGATGTTGATAATGATGATGATAATGATAATATTGATGATGAATCATGATAATAATGAATGCATAATGATCAGCTGAAATTGTCTCCAATATCAATAAAAACAGGTAAAAGAAAATAATTCCACAAAGTCGAAAAAAGCGGCATAAATCTAGCGAAATTCAGCTCTTTTGAGAGTATCAACTCCACAAATGACGTATTTTACATTTCTCTTGATGATTTTGGCAATTATTAGGGTAATAATGGATAATAATTACAAATGTATTAATCATAACAATACTGTAGCCTTTTGAGAGTAAGACTACAAACTTGACGTTTTTTGATTGTATGATGATTTATGCAATATGAGAAGGTAATAATGATAATAATTACCAAAAATCGATTAATCTTGACCACATAATGATGGAGAAAAGTGAGAATAAAGATGAATTTTTTTGGTAACATTGATGATATTAATATTTCAATATTATATTATTATTATTATTATCATTACTATTATTATATTCATTGATATTATTATTATTACTATTATTATATTCATCATTAGATTCTTATTATAGTAGTATGTATTATTAGCGATTATTATTATATTATTCGGTGCTCGTTATGTCTATGTTATTATTATTATAATTATTCTATTATTTTATTTATTATAATTAATTATTATCCATTTATTATTCATTCTTATTATCCCATATTATTCGTCTTATTATAATATCGTTATAATATTTATATTGTTATTATCATTATTATCATTTTTACTATTAGTATTAATTGAAAAAATAATTATCTTAGAAAAAGTAATAATTACTGTAATAACGATATTAATTGCAATATTGATTATAATAATTGCAATAATGATGATAATAATTGCAATAATGATGATAATGATGATGATAATGATAATATTGATGATAATCATGATA
>NW_023662993.1:0-5000 GCF_015228065.2 Penaeus monodon
CGGGGTTCCGGTGCGTACTGGAAATCACCCAGAGGATCAACCGAGGGAAGCTGCCGGGGATCGCCCCTTGGAGGAGTAGAGGAGCGAGGTTTAGGCTCTCCCTCGCCGAGAAACTGACCAAGGGTTTTTTTTAAACCCGCCGGCATAGTGCCGAGGGTACCAGATTTTTTGGCGCTTCGACCCCCCGGTAAAGGGCGACCCTTTTACCAGCGGGAGTTTTCCCCGCACCCGGGGTGGGAGCCCGGAAAAAAGTTCTCCACATCAGAGGTTCAGTGGCCCAATTTCACCAGGATAACCCCATCCCTTTGGTACCCATGATCTGACCGTGAGAAGAATCCCTGGGGGAAGTGTTTGGTAATACGACCCCAAATGCCGTAGGTACTTTTTGACGACACTTTCCCCGGAGAGTTGTAAAGGGGTTTCCCCTTAAAATCGCCCCAGGCCCCGATCCCGTCAAGACGGGGGAATAATGAGTATGTCCCCCTTTCCCCTGCAGAGCACGGGCGGCACGGATCAGAGCCTTACCCGCCCCGTAAGGAGGGGCCCTGCTCAACGTGTCGAAAACCAGGTTTCCAATCTGATTCCTCCGAAGGGGCGGAGGGTCGCGTAGGGTTATGCCGGGTCCGTGGATTTGGGTTGGGGGTGTTCGCTGAGAAGAGTGGTCAGCGTGGCCGTTTTTTGCCCCCCCGCTTCCCCTGCGATGCAGAGGCCGCAGGGTGATCGAGCTTTTGAGGAGGTTCAGATGCCCTGGGCCCAGTAAACGCATGATATTGGCGTACTTCCCTCCGGGTTTTAAAACGGGCTTTGAGCCCCTAAAATTTATCCCCCAGCTCTTCATACATCGGAGCGACAGATGGCAAGGGGCCCTTTAACCTTTGCCCCAAAGTCAAAGATGAGCGTTTTCTGCACGGGGAAATCAGGGCCTGGGGCCCCCGGGGACTCTTTAGCGGGTTCCCAGGGCGTATTGCGTGTACGAGGCATTTCAGCCCCAGCATTGCTCTGAAACCTGTTACTTGGCTTGCGAGGATTGCACAAAGGTTTGCCCAGGCATTAAAAAAAAAAATACGTTCTATCCCCCCGCGGCCTACCAAAAAGACGGTTTTTGGGGGAACCAGTAGACTTCAATATTTTGGGTTGAGTTCGGGTAAACCGAGAATATAGTTTTTATTTGGGAAAAGATTCGTCTGCAGTGAAAGTGTAAGGTCCGGGGCTACGGCACCCCCACCACCCGAGTTGTAGGTTTGGGAACCGTGTGTGTGTGTATGGGGGGTGAATGTTTATGAAAGAAGGGGGAAGGAAAGTACAGGATGATGGCTAAATGTTTGGATGGAAGGGTAAATTTGAGAAGGGAGATGGTAGGTGAGCGTCTGCGGGGTGTTTGGAAAAAAAAACGCAAGATCAAAAAAATTTTTCCTTTTCCCTTCATTTTGAGTTTCCCCCTGCTGGAAGGGGGAAACCCCAGGTAAGAAAAAGTTAGGTTGTTCTAGAGTATAGTTTTAATATACTCCGATTCATCTACCCTTCTTACACCCTTTCAGGGGTTACGAGATGGTAACCAGCATGTGTGTTAAGGAGACCGAACCAAGAACTTTTCAAGCTTCAGCCTGGTCAGAACCAGAACTTAAGATGTAAATATCATTTTCTTTTGACTGGGCCGAGTGAAAGCTCTACGATGGCATATTTATTTATGAGCAAATCGCACCATTAGGGGGTCTACGGGAAATCAGCATGGGAAATTTCCCCAGATGCGACATCCCCAATTTGCTCACGGGGGGGTGTGACGGAAAGCCACCCCAGATATACTCAAAAAGATCAATGATTTTCACCCCATAAGTATTTTTAAACAGAGTGTTAGCACGAACCATACCAATCTCAAATTGAACAAGTTAATCTCAACCCCAAAATGGGATTAACTTTGAAAAAAAAAACAAAAAAAAAAAAAGCAAAACAAACAGTGCTGAAAAACTTGCATAAAAACATTTGTAAACCATAAAAAATAAAAAGAAATATCATGTAAGAAAAAATTTTTAGTGTCAAAGGGCCCAAATAAAAGAAAACACCAAAAGGGACCAAAGATCACGGACCGCCTGACACCCTCAAAGCGGGCAGGTATCAAGCAAAAAATAAAGACAAAGTAAAAAGAAAAAAGGCCCTGAAATTATTATGAGCGAATTTAAATGAAAAAAAACCCTTCCACCAGGAGGTACGGATCCTCGAGCTGGGGGAAAAAAAAACGTTTTTACTATTTAAATTGTAAAATAGCACACTGGAGGTACGGATCTCGAGTGAGGAAAAAAAAACAAGTTTTGATAAGTTTAAAATCAAGAAATGCACACGGGAGGTAGGATCTTAAGCGGGTTTCCCTCGTGTGAAGGGGTTTCCTTTTATACTCTGAACTTGAGTTACAAAGTGTGTTTTGGGACAGAGAAAGAGTGCACCCACAGAGATGATGTAGCGTGTACACGCCAAAATCCAAAGAGCCCGGGGTTTTCCTACAACAACCACTATAATACTTAGTTTGCGGGGACAAAATCGGCAAACCTGGCGCGAAGCGAAGTAAATCCACAAAGCGGGGGAGCACACGAAAACACGAGAACGGGACCAGAGTACACCAGAAGTCAGGACCCAAAAAAATTTTTATAAGTAATAAAACAATAATAATAATAATAAGTATAATAATAATAAAATAATCGTTAATATTGTATTAAAATCATTATTGTTTATTATATTATTTTTTTTTTATAGTAGTAAATTGCAAAAATAATTTTTTAGAACAGTAATAATTACAGTAATAACGATTTAATTAAAATAATGATATAAATGTTATTTAAAAACGTTATTGTTTTTATTGTATTTTATTACATTATTTTTGTAGTTGTTATTTTTATAGTTTTAAAAATGTATATTATAACTGCAATAATTGCAATAATAATGATAAAAATTGAATATTTTGGGTAATATTGCAATAATGATGATAAAGATGATAAAAATGATGATGATGATGATGATAAAAGATAAAAATGAGGAAATATGATAAAATGATGAATCATGATAAAATGATGAAATCATGACATAATGAGATAATAACAGGAATTGGCCTAAATAATAAAAAGGTAAAGAAAAAAAAATCCCAAAAGTCGAAAAAGGGGCAAAACTAGCGAAAAATAGCCTTTTTAGAGTATATCCCAAAAAGAGTTTTTTTTCCCCTTTATTTGTGATTTTTGGGAATTTTTTAGGGGGAAAAATGATAATGATTTCCAGAATTCTATTTAAACTGACAATGATGATGATAAAAGGGGAAAAAAGAGAATTTGGGTAACATTTTATGTTATTTAATATTTTTATATTATTATTATTATTGTCAATATTATTTTTATTTTTATATTGTCAATATTTTTATCATTATTATTATTATTTTTTTATTTTTATACTATTATTATTTAATTTAGTATATTATTATTATTATTATCTTTTATCATCACTCTTATTATTATATTTTATTTTTATTATTATTAGATTTTTCATATTTAATTATTAGTATTAGCCCAAAAAAAATATTATAACTTAAAAATAACAAAATAATAATAATAAATAAATAATAAAAATAAAAATTAAACGTTAAATATTTTTATTAAATCATTTTTGTTATTTATTACATTATTATTCTTTTTTCTGGTAGTATAATTGCAAAAATAATTTTTAGAACAGTAAATAATTACAGTAATAACGAGTTAATTAAAATAATGTATTAATAATTATTATAAAAACGTTTTCATTGTTTTATTAGTTTTTACTATTATTATTGTAGTTGTTATTTGTAAGTTTAAAAATATTATTAAACTGCAATAATTGCAATAAAAATGATAATAATTGAGATAATGATGATAATAATTGCAATAATGATGATAATGTGATAATAATGATGATAAGATGATGATACGATATAATGTGATAATATGATATAATGATGATAAACATGATAAAATGATGAAAAAAGGAATTGGTCCATAAATAAAAAAAAAAGGAAAAGAAAAAAAAATCCCAAAAAATCGAAAAAGCCCCAAAAATTTGGGAAAAAATAGCCTTTGAGAGTAGACTCCAAAATGAGTTTTTTTTCCCTTTATTTTATGTTTTTGGGAATTTTTAGGGTAATAAGATAATTACCGAATTCTATTTTAAACAGACAATAAAAAAAGAGATAAAAGTGGAAAAAGAGAATTTTGATAAATTTTATGTATTAAATTTTTATTTTCACTATTTTGTCAATATATTATTATAATTTTCAATATTATTATTTTTATTTTTATTTTATTATATTATTATTTTTATTACTATTATCAATTTACATATTATTATTATTATTATTATTTTAAATTTTTATTTTATCATTTTCATTATTTTTATCATTTTCATTATTTTTATTATAATATTATTTCTATTATTACTTTAATTATTATATTATTGCCAAAAATATATAAAAGAAAATAAAAAAATAATAAAATAATAAGTATTAAAAATAATAATAAACGTTAAAATTGTTATTTAAAACAATTGTTTTTATTTTCATTATCATTTTTTTATGGTGTATAATTGAAAAAAAATTATTAGAACAGAATAATTACATAATAACGAGTTTAAATTTAAAATAATGATTAAATAATTATTATAAAAACGTTATATTGTTATTTTTATTGTTTTATATTATTTTGTAGATGTATAGTATAGTTGTAAAAAAAAAATATTATAGCTGCAAAATTGCAATAAAAAGATAATAATCGCAATATTGACAGAATAAATTTCAAAATGATGAATAAGATGATAATGATGATATGATATGATAACGATAAAATGTGATAATCATGATAATATTGATGATAATCATGATAAAATGATGATAATAACAGGAATTTTGTCCATAAATAAAAAAAAGGAAAAGAAAAAAAATCCAAAAAAATCGAAAAAGCGGGGGAAAAACTACGAAATATAGCCTGTTTAGGTAG
>NW_023662993.1:10000-11110 GCF_015228065.2 Penaeus monodon
TATTATTATTGTTATTATTACAGTTATAATATATTTTTGGCAATAATACTAATAATTAAAGTATTAATAATAATAATAATAATAATAATAATAATAATAATAATAATAATAATAATAATAATGATAATAATGATAATAATGATAATAATAATGATAATAGTAATAATATTAATAATCATCAAATGTTATCCAAATTCTCTTTATTCTCACTTTTATCATCATTATTGTCATGGATTAATAGAACTCAGGTAATTATTATCATTATTACCCTAATAATTGCCAGAATCATCAAATGAATGGAAAAAACGTCATTTTGGAGTCTACTCTCAACAGGCTATATTTCGCTAGATTTTCCCGCTTTTTCGACTTTTTGGATTTTTTTTCTTTTACCTTTTTATTATTTATGGACACAATTCCTGTTATTATCATCATTATTATCATGATTATCATCATATATCGTTATCATCATAATAATCATCATATATTTATGCAATTATTATCATCATTATGCAATAATTATCATTATTATTGCAATTATTGCAGTTATAATATATTTTACATTATACTAATAACAACTACAATAATAATGTAATAACAATAATAATAACAATAATAACGTTTTTATAATCATTATTATATCATATTTTAATTAATATCGTTACTGTAATTATTACTGTATAATAATATTTTTCCAATTATACTACCAGTAAAAATAATAATAATGATAATAATAAAATAATGATATTAATAACAATATTATAACAATCGTATTATTATAATATACTTATTATTATTATTATTGTATTATTACAGTTATAATATATTTTTGGAATAATACTAATAATTAAAGTATTAATAAAATAATAATAATAATAATAATAATAATAATAATAATAATAAAAATAATAATGATAATAATGATAATAATATAATAATAATGATAATATAATAATATTAATAATCATAAAAGTTATCAAATTCTCTTTATTTCACTTTTATCTCATTATTGTCAGATTAAAGAATCAGTAATTATTATAATATACCTATAAATTGCCAGAAATAAATGAATGAAAAAATATTTTTATTCAAACTTTTTTCCTTTTTTTTTTT
>NW_023662993.1:11210-21210 GCF_015228065.2 Penaeus monodon
AAAATTTTTCGAAATTTTGGTTTTGGTTTATTTTTTTTTTTTCCTTTTTTTTTATAATAAAAAAAATTTTTTTTTAAATATTTTTTTTAAAAAAATTTTTAACTTTGTTTTTTTTTTATTATATATTATATCCATTATATATTTTGCAATATTAATATATTAAAAATTATCATTATTAATATGCATTATAATATATATTTTTACAATATATCTTAATATAAATTAACAATAATAATAGAAATTTTAACAATTAATAATATCAATAATAACTTTTTTAAATTTATTATTTATTTTTTTTTTAATTTTATTTTTTTTTATTAACTTTTATAAAAATTATTTTCCAATTAATACCAGTAAAAATAATAATATGATAATAATAACAATAATGAATTATAAAAATATTATAACAATTCGTATTATTATAATTATACTTATTATTTATTATTTTTGTTATTATTACAGTTATAAATATTTTGGGCAATAATCTAATAATTAAGTAATAAAAATAATAATAATAATAATAATAATAATAATAATGATAAAAATATTTAATAATTATAATAATAATGATAAAGTAATAATATTAATAATCATCAAATGTTATCCAAATCTTTTATTTCATTTTATCATCATTATTGTCATGATTAATAGAATTCGGGTAAATTATTATAATTATTACCCTAATAATTGCCAGAACATCAAATGAATGGAAAAAACGTCATTTGGAGTCAAACTCAAAAGCTATTTCGCTAGATTTTCGCTTTTTCGACTTTTGGATTTTTTTTTTTTACCTTTTTAATTATATATGGACAAAAATTCCTGTTATTATCATCATTATTATCTTTTTATAATCTTTATTATTATCATCATCATTATCATCTTTATCATCATTATTGCAATTATTATCCATCTTATTGCAATAATTATCATTTTTTTGCAATTTTTGCAGTTATAATAATATTTTTACTCTATATAATAACAACTACATAAAATAAAAAAACCAAATAAAAAAATTATAATAACGTTTTATAATCTTTATTTATATCTTATTTTAATTAATATTCTATTACGTAATTATTACTGTTTAATAATATTTTTTCCAATTATATACCAGTAAAATATAATAATGATAATAATAAAAATATGATATTAAAACATTATAACAATTCGTATTATTATAATTTACTTATTATTATTATTATTGTATTATTACAGTTATAATATTTTTTTTGGGCAATAATACTAATAATTAAATAAATAATAATAATAATAATAATAATAATAATAATAAAATAATAATAATATAATAATAATAATGATAATAATGATAATGATGATAATAATAATGATAATAATAATATTTAATAATCATCAAAGTTATGCAAATTCTCTTTATTCTCACTTTTATCAATTTTTCGATTAATAGAATTCAGGTAATTATTATAATTATACCCTATTAATTGCAGAATCATGAATGAATGGAAAAAACTCATTTTGGATTTACTCTCAAAAGGCTATATTTCGCTAGATTTGCTGCTTTTCGACTTTTGGATTTTTTTCTTTTACCTTTTTAAATTATATATGGACACAATTCCTGTATTACTCATATTATTAATTATCATCATTATTATCGTATCATCATAATAATCATCATTATCATGATTATTGAATTATTATCATCATATTGCAATAATTATCATATTATTGCAAATTTTTGCATTTATAAATATATTTTTAATCTATACTAATAACAACTACAATAATAATGTATAACAATAATAATTAACAATAATAACGTTTTTAATCATTTTTTAAATATCATTTTTTAAATTAATATCGTTATTACGTAATTATTACTGTTATAATAATTTTTTTTCCCAAATTAAAATACCAGTAAAATAAAAATAATGTAATAATAAAAATTTAATGAATTTAATAAATATTATAAAAATTTGTATTATTATAATTATCTTATATTATATTATGTTATATTCATTATAATATATTTTTGGCAATAATACTAAAATAAAGTATTAATAATAATAATAATATAATAATAATTTAATAATAATAAAAATTAAAAAATAATAATAATAAATTTAATGATAAATAATGATAATAATAATGAAATAGTAATAATATTAATAACATCAAATTGTTATCCAAATTCTCTTTTCTCACTTTTATCATCATTATTGTCAGGATTAATAGAACTCAGGTAATTATTATCATTATTACCCTAATAATTGCCAGAATCATCAAATGAATGGAAAAAACGTCATTTTGGAGTCTACTCTCAACAGGCTATATTTCGCTAGATTTTCCCGCTTTTTCGACTTTTTGGATTTTTTTTCTTTTACCTTTTTATTATTTATGGACACAATTCCTGTTATTATCATCATTATTATCATGATTATCATCAATATTATCATGATTATCATCATTATTATCGTTATCATCATCATTATCATCATTATCATCATTATCATCATCATTATTGCAATTATTCTCGTCAATATTGCGATTATTATCATTATTATTGCAATTATTGCAGCTATAATATATATTTTTACAACTATACTAATAACATCTACAATAATAATAGTAATAACAATAATAATAACAATAATAACGTTTTTATAATAATTATTTATATCATTATTTTAATTAACATCGTTATTACTGTAATTATTACTGTTCTAATAATTATTTTGCAATTACACTACCAGTAAAAAGAATGATAATGATAATAATAACAATAATGATATTAATAACAATATTATAACGATTATTATTATTATTATTATACTTATTATTATTATTATTGTTTATTATTACAGTTATAATAGATTTTTTTGGGCAATAATACTAATAATTAAAGTAATAATAATAATAATAATATTAATAATAATAATAATGATAATGATAATAATAGTAATGATAATAATAATAATAATAATAATAACAATAATAATAATAATAATAATAATAATATTGATAATAGTAATAATAATAATATTGACAATAATAGTGATAATAGTAATAATATTAATAATCATCAAATGTTATCAAAATTCTCTTTATTCTCACTTTTATCATCATTATTGTCATGATTAATAGAATTCTGGTAATTATCATTATTACCCTAATAATTGCCAAAATCATCAAATGAATGGAAAAAAAACTCATTTTGGAGTCTACTCTCAAAAGGCTATATTTCCCTAGATTTTGCGGCTTTTTCGACTTTTTGGATTTTTTTTTCTTTTACCTTTTTTATTATTTATGGACACAATTCCTGTTATTATCATCATTATTATCATGATTATCATCATTATTATCATCATTATCATCATTATTGCAATTATTATCATCATTATCTCAATTATTATCATTATTTGCAATTATTGCAGTTATAATATATATTTTTACAACTATACTAATAACAACTACAATAATAATAGTAATAACAATAATAATAACAATGATAACGTTTTTATAATAATTATTAATATCATTATTTTAATTAACATCGTTATTACTGTAATTATTACTGTTCTAATAATTATTTTTGCAATTATACTACCAGTAAAAAGAATAATAATGATAATAATAACAATAATGATATTAATAACAATATTATAACGATTATTATTATTATTATTATTATATTTTATTATTATTATTGTTATTATTACAGTTATAATATATTTTTGGGCAATAATACTAATAATTAAAGTAATGATAATAATAATAATAATAATAATAATAATAATAATAATAATAATGATGATGATGATGATAAGAGTAATAATAATAATAATAATACTAATTATAATAATAATAGTAATAATAATAATAATAATAATAATAATAATGATAATAATATTGACAATAGTAATAATAATAATAATATTGACAATAATAATAATAATAGTAATAATATTAATAATCATCAAATGTTATCCAAATTCTCTTTATTCTCACTTTTATCATCATCATTGTCATGATTAATAGAATTCTGGTAATCATTATCATTATTACCCTAATAATTGCCAAAATCATCAAATGAATGGAAAAAAAACTCATTTTGGAGTATACTCTCAAAAGGCTATATTTCGCTAGATTTTGCCGCTTTTTCGACTTTTGGGATTTTTTTTTCTTTTACCTTTTTATTATTTATGGACACAATTCCTGTTATTATCATCATTATTGTCATGATTATCATCATTATTATCATGATTATCATCATTATTATCATGACTATCATCATTATTATCGTTATCATCATCATTATCATCATTATTATCATCATTATCATCATTATTGCAATTATTATCATCAATATTGCAATTATTATCATTATTATTGCAATTATTGCAGTTATAATATACATTTTTACAACTATAATAATAACAACTACAATAATAATAGTAATAACAATAACAATAACAACAATAACGTTTTTATAATAACTATTTATATCATTATTTTAATTAACATCGTTATTACTGTAATTATTACTGTTCTAATAATTATTTTTGCAATTATACTACTAGTAAAAAGAATAATAATGATAATAATAACAATAATGATATTAATAACAATATTATAACGATTATTATTATTATTATTATACTTATTATTATTATTATTGTTATTATTACAGTTATAATATATTTTTGGGTCCTGACTTCTGTGTGTACTCTGGTCCCGTTCTCGGTGTTTTCGTGTGCTCTCCCGCTTTGTGGATTTACTTCGCTTCGCGCCAGGATTTGCCGAGTTTGTCTCCGCAAAGCTAAGTATTATAGTGGTTGTGTGTAGGAGACACCTGGTCTCTTTTGGACTTTGGCGTGTGACACGCTACATCATCATCTGTGGGGTGCACTCTTTCTCTGTCCCAAAGCAGCACTTTGTGAACTCAAAGTGTCAGAGTATAAAAGGACCACTTACACAGGAGAACATGCTTGAAGATCCGTACCTCCAGTGTGCTTTTCTTGATTTTAAACTTAGTCAATACTTAGTTTTCTTTCCTCAGCTCGAGGATCCGTACCTCCAGTGTGCTATTTTACAATTTTAAAGTAAGTCAATACTTAGTTTTCTTCCCTCAGCTCGAGGATCCGTACCTCCTGGGTGGAAGGTTTATTTCATTAAGTCTCGCTCATAATAATTTCAGGGCCATTTTACTTTTTACTTTGTCTTTATTTGTTGTCTTGATACCTGCCCGACTTGAGGATGTCAGGCGGTCCGTGATCTTGTGGTCCCTTTGGTGTTATTCTTTTATTTGGCCTTCGACACTAAATTATGTTTCTTACATGATATTTCTTATTATTTCTTATGGTTTACACAAGTGTTTTTATGCAGAGTTTTTCAGCACTAGTTTGTTTTGCTTTTGTTTTTTGTTTGTTTTTCAAAGTTAATCTCCATTTTGGGTTGGAGATTAACTTGTTCATATTAGAGATTGGTATGTGTTCGTGCTAACACTCTGTTTAAAAATACTTATGGAGTGAAAATACATTGAGTCATTTTTGAGTATATCTGGTGTGGCTTTCACGTGCATCACCCCCGCTGTGAGCAAATTGGTGATGTACGCATCTGTGAAATTTCCCATGACTGAATTCCTGTAGACCTCCCTAATGAGTGCGATTTGCTCAATAAATAAATATGCCATCGTAGAGCTTTCACTCGGTCCCAGTCAAATGAACAAATGATATTTACATCTTAAGTTCTGGTTCTGACCAAGGCTGAATGCTTGAAACGTTCTTGGGTTCGGGTCTCCTTAACAGCACATTGCTGGTTACTCTATCTCGTAACCCCTGAAAGGCTGTAAGAAGGCTAGATGAATCGGAGTATATTAAGCTGATACTCTAGAACAGACCATAACTTTGCTATACCTGGGTTCCCACTTCCAGCAGGTGGAAGCTCAAACTGAAGGGAAGAGGAAGAATTTTATGATCTTGCGTTTTTCTTCCAAACACGTCCACGCAGACGCTCAGCCTACGCTATCTCCCTTCTCAAATTTACACACTTACACATCCAACATTCAGCACATACATCCTGTACTTTCCTTCCACCTTCTTTCATACAACATTCACACCCCCATACACAACACACACGGTTCCCAAACCTACAACTCGGGTGGTGGCAGCGTGCCGTAGGCCTGGAACCTTACATCTGTTCACTGCAGACGAATCTTTTCCCAAATAAAATCTATATTCTCGGTTGAGCCCGAAATCAACCAGACATATTGAAGTCTACTGGTCTACGCCCGCTACAACTGTCTTTTTGGTAGGCAGCGGTGGGATTAGAACAGTATTTTTCATTATATAGTGCCTGGTCAAGCTTTGTGCAAGTCCATCGCAAGCCAAGTAACAGGTGCAGAGCAAGTGCTGGGCGTGAAATGCCTCGTACACGCAATAGCGCCCTAGGAGAAACCGCTAATGAGTCCTCGGGTTCCTCTGCAAGGTCCCTGACTTTCCTCGTGCAGATAACGCTCAGTCTTTGACTTTGGGGCAAAGGTTAGAGCCCCTTGACCATCTGTCGCTCTCGATGTATGAAGAGCTGGTGGATAAATTTGAGGGGCTCAATGCCCGGTTCAATACCCTGGTAGGGAAGTACGCCAATATCATGCGTTTACTGGAGCCCAGGGCATCTGAACCTCCTCACGCTCGATCACCAGCTGCGGCCTCTGCATCGCAGGTGGAAGCGGGGGTGCATGCGGCCACGACTGACCACTCTTCTCAGCGAACACCCGCCAACCCAAGTCCACTGGACCAGGGCATAACCCTACGCGACCCGATCCCGCCTCTTCGGAGGAATCAGGAATTGGAAACTGGTTGCGACACGTTGAGCAGGCCCATCCTTACGGGACGGATAAGGCTCTGATCCGTGCCGCCCGTGCTAGCTGCAGGGAACGGCGGACATACTCATTAATTCCCCAGTCTTCGACGGGATCGGGACCTGGGACGAGTTTAAGGAGACCCTTCGACAACGTCTCCGGGGAACGTGTTCGTCAATAGAGTACCTACGGCATTTGGGGTCGTATGTACTCAAAGACACTTCCCCTAGGGACTTCTATCTCACGGTCGAGATCATGGTGTACCAAGGCATGCGGGATTATCCTGGTGAACTTGGTCCAGCTGAACCTCTGATGTGGAGAACTTTTCTCCAGGGACTCCCACCCTGGATGCGGGAAAAGCTCCTGCTGGTAAAGGATCAGCCACTTTACCGGGTGGTCGAAGCAGCCCAAAAAGTCTGGTACCATCGGCACTATGCCGGGCGGGTAGAGAAACCCTTGGTCAGTTTCTCGAGCGAGGCAGAGCCTAAACCTCGCTCCTCTACTCCTCGCAAGGGTCGATCCCCGGCAGCTTCCCCTCTGGTTGATCCTCTGGCTGATTTGCCAGTACGCACTCGAGAACCCCGACGCTGGTGTTCCTACCATCAGGTAGCTACGCATGACACTTCCGAGTGTCGTGCGGTGCGGGAGGGTAATCAGTGCAACCGGTGTGGCCGCCGAGGGCATGTGGCTGGGCGTTGCTTTTTTCGTGCCGAACAGCGCAGTGCACCGCCCGACAGAATCTCTCTCCTGCTCCTGGGGCTAGTTTTGCTACCTTCAACGGGGCCCGACTCGGTGTTTCGTTCTCGGGTGCCGGGTCCCTCGGTATCCTGACGTACCATGAACCAGAGCCGTAATACGTTGTTGTAGTACGGTGACGGGGACGAGAAGGTGTGGTAAGATACGCGTGGAGAATCACTTGTCCTCCTTGGGCAGGGCGATTCGTGCGATGTCTTGTGAATGGCGGGGAAAGCGGACTGGCTTGTGTTGAGAGCGACACAGCCAAGCTCCTGGTACCTCGTTCGTTGGTGGACCTCTCCCTACCGGAGGTTGACGTTTGGGTCATCAACGATCAGGGAGCTCCGGTTGAGATCGAGCAATGATTCATCCTCGGCTATGCGGCGATCGTGGAGGTTTCACCTAATTGTCTTGAATACGACGAGGAATCTATGGACCAGGATTCCGGCGTCAACCTGGAAGATGTGGGCTCATTCTTCGGGGATAGTCGGGGAGCTTTTGGCGTGGCTTCCCCGACTCCAGTCGATGATGGAAGCGAACCAGATGTTCTGATGGCGAGCTTCGAGGACCATTTCGATTTTACATATGGATTTAACGACTTGGCTACAACACGGATGAGTTTGAGGTCTTCCCGGTATGTTCTTTCGAGAATGAGGAACTCCCCTCATCAGCAGGGGCGGCTGTCGTTCCCCGGGTGGATCTTGCTCACCTGTCGTCAGTTCAGCGTGAACAGCTCATGCAGGTACTTGATTGTTACCCAGATCTGTTTAACGAAGGGCTGCCTCCGGGTGTGGTGCCACACATGAAGCATAAGATCAAAACCACGGACGACCAACCTGTCCATGTGAAACAATGGCGCCTCCCGGAGAGTACGCGGCAGTATATTCGTGCAGAGTGCGACAAGATGCTTGCAGACGGGGTGATCGAGCTTTCTTGTTCCCCATGGCTCGCTCCCACTGTGCTTGTGAAAAAGAATGATGGTACGACACGATTCTGCGTCGACTACCGTGTCTTGAACGCGTAAACGGTTTCAGACGCGTATCCCATACCCAGGATGGACGCTGCCATTGATCAGCTGGCGGGTAAATCTTGGTTTAGCGTCCTCGACGCTAAAAGCGCATACTGGACCGTTGAGGTGGATGAGAGGGACCGAGAAAAGACAGCTTTCTCGGACGGCTCCCGTCTCTTTCAGTTCTCGCGTATGCCCTTTGGATTGACGACGGCCCCGTCAATTTTCAGAGGGATATCGCCGCCGTTCTCAACCCGGTATTGGGCCACCATGCGCTGGCATATCACGACGACGTCGTGATGTACAGCTCAGGGTTTGAGCAGCACCTATCCCACCTCAATGCCGTGTTGCAGTTACTCGCTGGAGCGGGGTTCAGGCTTAACCTCTCCAAGTGTCACTTCGCAACCGATACTTTTCGTTTTCTTGGCCACCTGATTACACCGGCCGGTGTTTTGCCTGACCCCGATAAAGTTACAGTGATACGAGCCATAAAAACACCACGCAGTTAACGGCACGTTCGCCAGTTCTTGGGGGCAACTGTTTTTTTTCGCAAGCATGTGCCCAATTATGCAAGAATCGCATCTCCTCTGACTCGAATCCTGAAAAAGATACAAAATTTTCATGGGCAAACCTCAACAGGAGGCTTTTGAACGACTTAAGCAAATGCTTGCCACCGCACCTTGCTTAATCCAGCCAAATTTTGAGGAACCCTTGAGCTTCACACCGATGCCTCGGGCACGGCGATCGGTGCTTATCTCATGCAGCAGGATAAGGATGGAGACCTCCATCCAGTTGCATATTTTCTCGGAAGCTAAGGGACGCAGGTACCCGACCATCGACCTGGAAGCTCTCGCTGTGGTTGAGAGCGTTAGCATATCACCCTTACCTGTATGGGGAGACGGTTCCGTATCTTTACAGATCACAGACTGTTGGTATCTGTCTTCCACAAGCCAACAGCATCGGTAAGGATGACGCGATGGGCACACGAACTGAATTCTACGACTTCGAGCTTCTCTATAAACCAGGTCGGGTCCATCACGTCCTGACTTGCTCAGTCGTCAGATCGCGCCCATTGATGACCTGATAGCCCCTTATTGCAGCCTGACTTGGTGAAGCGTCATCAGCGAGACGATTCCCTTTGGCAGCAGCTCATAGAGTATCTGGAGGAGGGCCGTCTTCCGCCGAAGCGTATCCCTCTTCCACTAGAACAATTCGAACTTCGGGACCGAGTACGAACGGGTCATGCTTCAACTCGTAATCCCAAAGTCGCTGCGCGGCGCCGCTTTGGATGCGGTTCATCTGCCGTACATCAAGGTGTCGCCACCTTCAGGTGAAGTCGCTCTTCACCACAGTCTATCATCCGCAGGCCAACGGTATGGTGGAGAGGGTGAACCGGGTGGTCAAGGACGCCCTGAGCACGC
>NW_023662993.1:25915-45915 GCF_015228065.2 Penaeus monodon
AAATATATAAAAATATTAAAATTTTATATATATATATATATATTTTTATATATAAAATATTTTTATCATATATACACACAAACCACACAAACACACCCACACACACAAACAAACATACACACACCACACACCAAAACAAACACACACCACACACACAAAAAAACAACCCCCACAACAAAACACACACACATATATATATATATTTTATATATATAATATATATAAATATATTACTATTGTATTTATGTTTGTAAATATATTATTATATAAAATTGTATTATAATATATTTTTAAATTATAATATATATATTAATACATACCATATATATATATTTTATATATATATTATATATATAATTATATAAATTAATTTTATATTTTATATATTATTTTGTATGTGTGGGGTTTTTTTCGTGGTGTGTTGTTTAAAATATTATAAAATTTTAAAAAAATTTTATTATATTTTTATTATATATATAATTTTATTATATTTATATAATTTATATAATTATTGTTATAGGGTTTTTTTTTTTTTGTGTGTGGTGTGTTATATATAGTAATGTACAATTATAAATATAATATATATTATTATATTTATAATTTTTATTTTTTTATTTTTTACATAAATACAAACCCCTTTTTTATATATTTTCTCTCTCTCTCTCCTCTCCTCCTTTCGGTCCCCTCCTCTCTTCTTGTCTGTCTGTCTGTCTCTCCCTCTCTCTCTCTCTCTTCTCTTCTCTATTTTTATAATATTATATTATATTTATATATAATTATATATAATATAATATATATATAATATATATATATATACGCCACATATATACATATTATATTTTATTATATAATATTATAATATTATATATATTGAATTATAAAATTTTTAATTATAAATATAATAATATATTTATTACATTAATATATTTTGGTATATATACATATATTAGACATACCGGATATAAAAACAAACCACACAGACCAACAAAAAACCACACACACACACACACCCACACCCCTGCACACACACACACATACACCCACACACACCACATTTATTTTTTAATATATAATAATTTTTTATATATATTAAATATATATTTGGGGTGTGTGTGTGTGTGGTGTGTGTGTGTGTGTGTGTGTGTTGTTGGTGTGTGCGTGTTGCGGTGTTGTTGTGTGTGGGTGTGGTGTGTGTGTGTGTGGTATGTGTGTGTTTTTTTGTAGTGTCGGTGTGTTTGTTTATATACCTGTGTGTGTGTATATATGTATTATTAAATATATATATGTATAATTTATTATATATAATAAATTTTATATTATGCATATATTTTATATATAAAATTTAATTTATTTTTTTATTTAAATAAAATTTTATATGTATGTTAAAATGTAAAATATAAATTGGTATTTATATATTATTTATATATCTATAAAATTTTATATATTAATAAATTTTATATTCATATAATAAAGCATATATTATAATATTTTATATATATATATATATATTTTATTAAAAAATTTATATTATTATGTATATATATAACTTATATATACACCCCCCATGGATATATAAATAAACACCACAGACAACACAAAAACACACCACACCCACCCCACACCACACAATTTTACATATGTTGTATATATATATATATTATATATTAAAAATATATAATTTTTAATATTTATTTAAAATGTATCATATATTAATATAATATATATAAATATATATATTTTATATATAATATTTTTAAAAAAAGTAAATTTAAATTTTTAAAAGGGGCTAAGCCAAAACAGGACTAGTGGAAATAGGTATTCCCGCAGTAGCGTCCCCCCGCCCCCACCGTCTTGAGCGTACCTGTTTCCTTGGCAGAATTGCCTCGGCCCCTCCTCCTTTGCCAAGCCTGGGCGAACCTCTCTGCCGGGTGCGTTTTTTTTTATTTTTTTTTTAAAGGTTTGTAATTACTTTGTTAGGGGTTAGGGCGATATTTTAAAACATAATATTCGCATAGGTTATTTTCTCGTGTCTCTTCTTGTGTTTTTTGTTGGTGTTTGTTGGTGAAGGAAATTTAAAAAAAAATTGTGTCATGAGTTATGTTTTACCAAATCTTACAATCAATATTAATTTTAAAAATTTTAAGAAACTTTAATACATTATTATAAAAAAAAAAAGAAACAAAAACAATATGAAAATACCTTATCAATAATGAATGAAATACTCAATGGAAGACCTCAAAAAATTTAATTAACATTTAATGATATTAGGGTAACCAATTTTTAAGGGACCTTTTAAAATGGAAATTTAAACAGTGAATCCCCCAAAAAGAAGAAATAAAATAATCACAATTAAAAAAAAAAATTTTTTTTTTTAACGCAAGGATTGTTGTTACGTGGTTTTTTAGCCTTCAATTTCAGGCCTTTTTGATTTATCGTCTATAAATTCTGGCGACCGCATTGGGAAATTAGAGTTCAGCGGGCTGCTTTTCCCCTAAAATTCTCTTAGGGGACAACCAGCCGAAAACAATATTAAATATAAAATATTTTATATATATATATATATATATATATATTTTATTATATATGCATATATTCCCTTAATACATTATAATATATATATATATATTTATATATATATATAATATACATATATACAGACACACACATGGGTATATATAAAAAAAAAACACACAGACCACAAAAATTAGGGGGTTTGAAACCCTTAGGGAGATTCGCAAAACACACACCCCAAACACCCAAACAAAAAACACACACCACACACACAATATAATATTTTAAAATATTTAAAATATATTTTATATATATATATATAATAATTGTGTGTGTGTGTGTTGTTTTGGGGTGTGTGGTGCGTGGGGGCGAATTTTACATTTTGATTACAAACCCAAAAATGCACAAATCTACACAAAAAAAACAAATCACAAAAAACACAAACACCACACACACACACACACACAACATACCACACCACACACACACCACAAACACCCCACTCACACACATACCCCACACACACCATATATAATTATATATATATATAAAAATATATAATATAAAAATACATATATATAGCATATATATCATTAAAATAATAAAATTATAATATATTATATATAAAATATATAAAAGGGGGATATATATATAGGGGGTATATATATATATATAATGTATATAATTATTATATATATATATAAAATATATATTTATATTTTAATAATGTAATAATATAAATTTTGTAATATATATATATATATAGTATATAATTTTAATATATATATAAAATATATTTATTTTATGTATATATATTATTGTTTTTGTATATATTATTATATTTTATATAAAATATATATTATATATATATATATTTTAATATAATATAATAAAAAATATATGTATATATAATATATAAAATATTATATATATATTTTAAAATAAAATATATATTATAATGTATATATGTATGCATATTTTTGCAAATATATTGTTTTTTCTATTTAAAATAAATTATATATATTAATATATATATATATATATATATATATATATATTTTAAAAGTTTAATATATTTTCCTTTTCATCATCACAAGGGGTTTAACGCCGACGGGGGCGAATGGCCGCATCCACCCTTGGGCTTCCAGCCACGAGGATCCCTCGGGGGCGAGTCCCCCAGGCGGGGCACCCCGGCCCATCTCAAATTCCTCGCACAGGTCTCTCGACTGCCCAAGCCATGATCTCCTAGGGACGCCCCACGGGTTCCCCTTTCCCCCCAGGGTTGTCTCGAAAGAGAGAAAACCGGGAGGGCAGGGTCGTCCATAGGGAGGCGAGCTAGGTGGCCATATAGCCTGGGTTGGCGTTTCCAGGTTTATGCAAGAAACCGGCCCAAATTTGCAGTCTCACGGGGTAAACCCCCGGGTTTGGGGACACGTGGCCCTGCCAACTTTTAACCCATGATCCGGCGAAGGGCCCCCCCCCCCTTGTTAAAAAAGGAAATAAAGGCGAGACTCCAAGGAAACGGGGATAGCGCCCCGGGTTTTGGGGCTTCCATAAGAAAAAACGGGAAGTATAAAGGCCTGAAGAAAAGCGGGCTTGGCCCTTTCTGCATAGGTCCGACACCCCAAAAACGCTTTTGGGGTTGACAAAATTTCAGGGTCCTTTTGGGCCAGACCAATCCGTCTAGGGCTTCCGGGGTCGGGAACAACCCGAGTATGGACTACCTACCAAAGGGAAAGGGAAAAAACTTTCTGTAAATTTCCCAACGCCCTCCCCGGGAAAAAGCATGGATCGACTAAACGGGTTTTCCCCTAACGGGCCCCCAAAGTCCGGGAACCCTTTTTAGGGGAACCTCAAAGGCTTAGGGGCTTCGCCTCATTGTTTAAATGAAATCAAGACCGCCAAAAATGACCCCCAAGGACTCAGATAGGATGGCAACATCGTCGGCAAAGTCAAGGCCCGGGGACCTTGTTTAGGGCCTAGTGTTGCCCGGGCCACTGACTTTGGCTATTAGCTCTCCCCAATTACCAGTCCTTTACAATGTTTTAAAAGTTTTGGGTTTGAAAGGGAAAACCCGCCTTGCCTCCCCCCTAAATTTAACAGGGAAAAAGTTCGACATACCCCACCACATTTTTACAGCATTTTCCGTCCCAGATAGGGGCTTGCTATCAGGCCAATAATCTGTGTGGGGAATTCCCCTGAGCCTCAGGATCTCCCATGCGTTTCCCCAAATGCCCCAAGTCAAACGCCTTTTTGGGGTTTCGAGGTAGGCTGCAAGAAACCCAGGGGCCCAAAACTCCCCGACGGCTTTCCCACAATTACTCAAAGCGCTAGTATAGGGTCTATTGTGGACTTGCCAGGAGTAATCCAGACTGCTTGGGTCTCTGGTCCCTTTCAGTGGGTGGTTGGGGGACCCGGGTTTAAAGAAGAATGTGGGGGGAAAAACCCTTGCCTGGAAAATTCTGAGCAGTGAAATGCCACGGTAGTTGCTACAGCCCCATCGTTTCCCCTTTCCCCTTTCCAGAGGGGGGAGGGACCACGCCCCCCCAGCAGGTCGGGGGGAAAGGGTTTACCGGGACTGCCAAAGGGGCAGCAGGACTGTATGCAGGCCCCAAGCCATAGGTTCCCCCCCCACCTTTAGCAGTTTCAGCAGGGATATCACATATGCCTGCAGCTTTCCCATTTTTCAGTTTGGAAATCGCCAGCCTAACCTCTGTTAGGGAGGAGGTTCCTCCTGATGGGTGGGTCCGGACAGGGGACTGCGACTGTTGGGGGGGTCTACCTGGTACAACTGTTCAAAAAAAACTCACCCAACGTTCACGAACCCCAAAAATGAAACTGAGATGATCCGTCCATCCGGGTGATCGGGGCTGCAGTCATCGTGAGGGGGGCTTTTGGGTTCAGTTTTCTCAGGGCTTTTGGGAGGGGAGGGCGAAGGTCATTTACCAAGAAATGGCCTTCGACCTCCTCAGCAAGATTCCTGATGACCCGTTCCTTGTCCCTTTTCAGCAGGTTTTCCGAGGCCCCACGCCCCCATTTGGGAAAGACGCAAGACTTGATTCCCCTTCAGCCCACCTTGCGAAAACGCTTCAGTGGCCTCCTAATTGGGTTTTCCAGGGGGGATGGTTAAAAAACCCAAACCTTTTTCCCCTTTGGGGTACCCCCAAAGGGGCTCCTGAGCTGCTTCGAGTGTTACGCCCCTTGAAAGGGCTCCCACAGAGCAACTGGGTCCCAGGTTTTCTGGTTTCTGTGAATCGGGGCCCGAGACTGCCCTGGCGAAAACCCCCGGGCACACTCCTCCTCCCTTAGTTGTCCAAGGGGAAAAAAACCTTTTAGGGTGGCCACTTGAGGGACGGGGAGTTTTGAAAAGGGGCCCGCGGTTTTAGGGAACAAGAAACCTATGGGCGGACCACAGAACTCAGCCCCCCCGGTAAAAACCCCGCAGTTCTGGGAAAGGGTCCCCCCCCTCGCGTGCTGAAAAAGAATGTGGTCCCCCAGGAGCCAGAGATCCCATTTTCTGGGACCTAGCAAAAATCCCGGGGGGAAGGAGGCCCATTCTCGCTGCTGGGATCAGCTTTCCCCAGCCAAAGGGGGCGGGGCAGGGCATCTCTAGCCCCGCTCGGTCACAGCCCGGGTACCCCATTTTAAATCGCCCAGAAAAATTTCAAAGTCTCGCCGGGGGTAATGTTCCCGCCACAGGGTGCGGGTTTGGCGTAGAAAAGCCTCTTTCACCTCGGTTTTTTTGTACCCTTTGGTAGGAGCGTATACAGCAATGAGAGGGCATGAAGCCAAAAAAAATCTTTTAGTCCCCAATGCCATGATACGCTAAACAAAACCCGGTTTTTCAAAATGCTACCGCGGGCTGAAGACAACCCGGAAAATGGCCCCAGGCTACACCCTGGAGGTTTGTGACCATCGCACGGGGCCCACCAGTAGTAGGGGTAAACCCCCCCACCCCGGGTCGTTCCCTACCAGGTCTTCCCCCCCCTCTGGAGGGCAGCCAAACCCCCAACTCCCATTTGCCCAATTCCCCCGATAAACAGAGGTAAACCGCCATCCTGCCGCAAGGGGCCGGATGTTCCAAACGCCTACCCCGGGAAAGCAAGCCTGAAGGGTTAAACCTCGGGGGGTCCCCCTCCGGGGGGCACGCCACCTCGCCGCCCCCGCCAACACACCCCAAATAAAAAGGGGGTTTGGCAGGGTGTGGGGGCCGCCTATCCCCCCTGTGGGGGGGGCCCCAGGGCTTTCCCCCCCAAGCTTCATGGTTTGGGGGGGGACCTGCCGGGGGGCAGGCGGGCAGTAAAATCTCGTTTTCCAAACCGCCCCCCCGACATTTTCCCTCCCAGCGGGATCCAAAAGCCGCCTTACTTGCTGGGGTTTTAAGGGGCAACACCCCTCCCCGCACATTTCCATTTTCTTTTTGGGCATTTCAGAGGGTCATTCTGGGGGGGGGGAGTATGGCAAAGGGCCCCCCTCCCCCGGGCCGGCCCATTACCCCAGGGTGGCTAGGGGCAGGAAATTGGTACAAGCCAGAGCGTATCCACAAAATCAGTGGGCCCCCAACTCCGTTTCCTCTGGGGCCTCCTGCTGCTCCGAACCCCCACAGATTTAGCCCCGGGAAACCCCAAAGGTTTCCCAGGTTTTCCCCTTTGGGGGGCCCCGAGGAGGGACCGCAGAAGTTTTTTTGATGAAAGAGAGGCTGTAAACCGGCAGGGGAGACTTATTCAGAAGCTGCTCCCTTTTTCGCACTGGGCTAGCCCGGGGGTGGAACTGCAAGCGAGAAGGCTACAAAGCAATTTAAAAAACTATCTAGGCTACCACAACCCCTGCTTCCCCAACCATGCGCCCCTGAAACAAACCCCCCCATGTTTATATAAATATATATATATTTTATATATTATATATATATTTTATAATATATTATATATATATTTTATATATATATATAAAGTATATATATTATATTTTGCATACATGTATTATAAATATGTTAAAATTAAATATAATAAAATATATATATATATAAAAAATATTTTTATTAAAATAAATATAACATATTTTTATATACATTTATACAAAATATATAAAATACAAAATATTTTATATATTAAAATATATATATAAAATATATATATAAAAATAAATAATATATAATAATATATTAAAAAAAAAAAAAATTTTAAAAAAATATATATATTATGTATATATATTATATATAATATTTTTATATATATTATTATATATATATATATATATATATTATGAGTTTTGTTTTTGTTTGTGATTTTTTTTGTTTTGTAGGTTTTTTTCAGTGTGGGTTTGTAACCATAAAGTATACTCATATAAAATTTTATATATATATATATATATATATAAAATATTATATATATTATTTTATATATTATATTATGATATATAATATTATATATATAATATTATTTTATATATATATATAATAATAATATAAAAATATGTGGGGTGTGTGTGTGTGTGGGTGTTGTGGGTGTTTTTTGTGTGTGGCTGTGGTGTTTGGTTTTTTTAAATTCCCTGTGGGGCGTGGGATTTATATATATTTTATTATATATATATATATATATATATTATATATAAAATTATATTTTATGATTTTATTTTATATATATAAATAGGGATTATTTTTTTTATATCATTTTTTTGCATTTTTTTTATTTTTATCATTTTTGCATTATTTTTTTTATATCATTTTAAAGCATTAATTTTTTTATTTCATTATTTAATTTTAAAATCGTTATTACTGTAATTATTACTGTTATAATAAATTTTTTTTCCAATTATACACCAGTAAAAAAAATAATAAAGATAAAAAAAACAATAATGATATTTAAAAAACAATATTATAACAATTTGTATTATTATAATTATTTATTTTTTTTATATTGGTTTTTATTACAGTTTTAAATTTTTTTTTGGGGAATAATAAAAATAATTAAAAATAATAATAATTTAAAAAAAAATTAATAATAATATAAAAATGATAATAATGATTTAAAAATGATAATAATAATGATAATAGTAAAAAATTAAAAATCATCAAAAGTTATCAAAAATTTTCTTTTTTTCTCACTTTTTATCATCTTATTGTCATGATTTAAAAGAAATTTAGGTAATTTTTTATTATTATTACCCTAATAAATTTCCAGAATCATCAAATGAATGGAAAAAAACGTCCCTTTTGGAGGGCTACTCTCAAAAAGGGGTATAATTTTTGCTAGATTTTTTCCGCTTTTTTGACTTTTGGGATTTTTTTTCTTTTACCCTTTTTTTTTAAAATATGGAACCCCAATTCCTGTTTTTTTAATTTATAAATTTTATCATGATTTTCATCATTATTATCGTTATCCCTCATATTACTCATTATTTATCATCATTATCATCATTATTGCAATTATTATCATCATTATTGCAATAATTATCATTATTATTGCAATTATTGCAGTTATAATATATATTTTTACATCTATACTAATAACAACTACAATAATAATAGTAATAACAATAATAATATCAATAATAACGTTTTTATAATCATTATTTATATCATTATTTTAATTAATATCGTTATTACTGTAATTATTACTGTTATAATATATTTTTGGGCAATAATACTAATAATTAAAGTAATAATAATAATAATAATAATAATAATAATAATAATAATAATGATAATAATGATAATAATGATAATAATAATGATAATAGTAATAATATTAATAATCATCAAATGTTATCCAAATTCTCTTTATTCTCACTTTTATCATCATTATGTCATGATTAATAGAATTCAGGTAATTATTATCATTATTACCCTATTTAAATTTCCAGAATCATGAAATAAAGGGAAAAAAAACATTTTTTGGGTTTCCCACTCTCAAAAGGCTATATTTCCCCTAGATTTTTTCTGCTTTTTCCCACTTTTTTGGGATTTTTTTTTTTTTTACCTTTTTTTAATTATATAGGGACACAATTCCTGTTATTTTAAACATTTTTACCTGATATCAATCCTTAAATTTTCGTTATCATCATAATAATCATCATTTCTGATTAAAATTTCAATTATTACCCTCTTTTTGGGAAAAATATTATTTTTGGGAAAATTTTTTTTCGTTTTAATATATATTTTTCATCCATACTAATAACAAAAACCCCCAATTTTTTAATATTTAAAAACAATAATAATAAAAAAATAATAAAGTTTTTTAATCATTTTTTATATCAATTTTTTTAATTAAAAATCGTTATTTCGGGAATTATTACTGTTATTAATTATTTTTCCAATTTTATACCCGTAAAAAAAAATAATAATGATAATAATAAAAAAAATGATATTAATAACAAAAAATTTTTTAAACAATTCGTATTATTATAATTTTTACTTATTATTTTTATTATTGTTTTTTATTTCCGATAAATATTTTTTGGCCCAAAAATACTAAAAATTTAAAATATTAAATAATAATAATAACTAATAATAATAATAAAAAATAATAATAATAATTAATATAATGATAAAAATGAAATTTAAAAATGATAATAATAATGATTAAAAAAAAAATTTTTTTTAATTTTTTTTTTATAAAAAGTTTTTTTCCCAAAATTTTTTTATTCCCACTTTTTCATATTATTGTCAGGATTAAAAGAACCCAGGTAATTAAATTTTCATTATTACCCTAATAAGTGCCCGAATCACAAATAATGGAAAAAACTTTATTTTTGGAATTTTCCCCTCAAAAGGTAAAATTTCGGGTAATTTTTCCCCCTTTTTTGACTTTTTGGATTTTTTTTTTTTACCTTTTTTTTTATTTTTGGGCAAAAATTCCTGTTATTAACATCATTTTTATCATGATTTTTCATCCCAAATATTTTAAAGATTTTCATCATTTTTATCCCTTTTTCATCATCATTATCCCTAATTTTCAAACATTATCAAACATATTATTGCAAAATTTTTTTCCCCGGGCAATATTGCGATTTTTTATCATTTAATTTTTTGCAATTATTCAAACTATAATATATATTTTTTTTCAAAATATACTTTAAAAACATCTAAAAAAATAATAGTAAAACAAAAAAATAACAATAATAAAGTTTTTTTTTAATAATTATTTATATCATTATTTTTAAATTTAAAATCGGGGATTTCTGTAATTATTTCTGTTCTAATAATTATTTTTGCAATTTTACTTACCCGTTTAAAAAAAAAAATAATGATAATAATAACAAAATTATATTAAAACAATAAATTTTAACGATTTTTTTAAAAATTATTATACTTATTAAATTTTTATTATTTTTTTTATTATTACGTTATAATATATTTTTGGGGAATTTTAAAACTAAATAATTAAAGTAATAATAATTTAAAAAAATATTTTAAAAATAATAATAAAAAAAAAATTAAAAAATTTAAAATAAAAATAATAATAATTTAAAAATAATAATAATAAAAATAATGATTTTGAGGGGATAATTTGTAATAAAAATTAATAATAATAATAATAATAAAAATAATAATAAAATAATGAAAAAATAATAATAATAATAATAATAATAATAATTTAAAAAGGGTGTGAATATGATGATGATATAGTAATGAAAAATAATAAAAATAAAAATAATAATAACAATAAAAAATAAAAATAATAAAAATAATATTTATAAAATAAAAAATTTAAAAATATTTACAATAATAGTGAAATTTAAAATATTTAAAAATTTATCAAAGTTATCAAAATTCCTTTAAAATTTACTTTTTTCTCATTTTTGTCATGATTAAAAGAAAATTTTGGGAATTATCATTATTAAACCATAATTGCCAAAAATCATCAAAAGAATGGAAAAAAAAAATCAATTTTTTGGATCTACTCTCAAAAGGGTATATTTTCCCCCCCATTTTTTCGGCTTTTTTGCTTTTTTGGGTTTTTTTTTTTTTTACCTTTTTTTTTATTTTGGACACAATTCCTTTTTTTAAACATCAAATTTTTATCATGATTTTTCATCCTTTATTTATCGATTATCACATTAAAACGTTTCATCATCATTATCATCAAATTTTTATCACATTTTTCCCCTTTTTTGCAATTTTTATCATCAATTTTTTCTCAATTATTTTCATTATTATTGCAAATTTTTGCAGTTATAATAATTTTTTTTTTACAACTTATAATTTAAAAACTACAAAAAATAAAATAATAAAAAATAAAAATAACAATGAAACGTTTTTATAATAAAATTAAATTTAAAACCCTTTTTTAATTAAAAATCGTTATTACGGGAAAATTTTTACTGGTTTTTAATTTAATTTTTTTTGCAATATACTACCAGTAAAAAGAATAATAAAGAAATAATAAACAATTTAAGGTATTAATAACAAGATTTAAAAGATTTTATTATTTTTATTTTTATATTTATTATTATTATTATTGTTAAAATTACAGTTATAAAATATTTTTGGGGAATAATAAATAAAAAATTAAAGTAAAGATAATAAAATAAAATAATAATAATAATAATAATAAAAATAAAGAAAGATGAATTTATGTAAGATAACAATAATAAAAAAATAATAAAAATAAAAAACAAATGATAATAATAATAATAATAATGATAATAATATTGACAATTGTAATAATAAAATTAAAATTTTACAATAATAATAAAAAATATTAAAAATATTAATTTAAACCCTCAAATGGTTTTTCCAAATTTTCTTTCCACTTTTATCATCTCATTTTCATGTTAAAAAGAAAATTTTGGTTATTAATTTATTTTTACCCCAATAATTGCCAAAAAACATCAAAAAAATTTGGGAAAAAAAAAAATTTTGGAAATATTTCTCCCCCAAAAAGGCCCATATTTTGCTAGATTTTGCCCGTTTTTTCCCACTTTTTGGGATTTTTTTTTTTTTTTAATTTTTTATTTTTTATGGACACAATTCCTGTTATTATCATCATTATTATCATGATTATCATCAATATTATCATGATTATCATCATTATTATCGTTATCATCATCATTATCATCATTATCATCATTATCATCATCATTATTGCAATTATTCTCGTCAATATTGCGATTATTATCATTATTATTGCAATTATTGCAGCTATAATATATATTTTTACAACTATACTAATAACATCTACAATAATAATAGTAATAACAATAATAATAACAATAATAACGTTTTTATAATAATTATTTATATCATTATTTTAATTAACATCGTTATTACTGTAATTATTACTGTTCTAATAATTATTTTTGCAATTATACTACCAGTAAAAAAATATAATGATAATAATAACAATAATGATATTAATAACAATATTATAACGATTATTATTATTATTATTATACTTATTATTATTATTATTGTTTATTATTACAGTTATAATATATTTTTGGGCAATAATACTAATAATTAAAGTAATAATAATAATAATAATATTAATAATAATAATAATGATAATGATAATAATAATAATGATAATAATAATAATAATAATAATATTGATAATAGTAATAATAATAATATTGACAATAATAGTGATAATAGTAATAATATTAATAATCATCAAATGTTATCAAAATTCTCTTTATTCTCACTTTTATCATCATTATTGTCATGATTAATAGAATTCTGGTAATTATCATTATTACCCTAATAATTGCCAAAATCATCAAATGAATGGAAAAAAAACTCATTTTGGAGTCTACTCTCAAAAGGCTATATTTCCCTAGATTTTGCGGCTTTTTCGACTTTTTGGATTTTTTTTTCTTTTACCTTTTTTATTATTTATGGACACAATTCCTGTTATTATCATCATTATTATCATGATTATCATCATTATTATCATGATTATCATCATTAATATCGTTATCATCATCATTATCATCATTATTATCATCATTATCATCATTATTGCAATTATTATCATCATTATCTCAATTATTATCATTATTATTGCAATTATTGCAGTTATAATATATATTTTTACAACTATACTAATAACAACTACAATAATAATAGTAATAACAATAATAATAACAATGATAACGTTTTTATAATAATTATTATTATATTTATTATTATTATTATTGTTATTATTACAGTTATAATATATTTTTGGGCAATAATACTAATAATTAAAGTAATGATAATAATAATAATAATAATAATAATAATAATAATAATAATAATGATGATGATATTGACAATAGTAATAATAATAATAATATTGACAATAATAATAATAATAGTAATAATATTAATAATCATCAAATGTTATCCAAATTCTCTTTATTCTCACTTTTATCATCATCATTGTCATGATTAATAGAATTCTGGTAATCATTATCATTATTACCCTAATAATTGCCAAAATCATCAAATGAATGGAAAAAAAACTCATTTTGGAGTATACTCTCAAAAGGCTATATTTCGCTAGATTTTGCCGCTTTTTCGACTTTTGGGATTTTTTTTTCTTTTACCTTTTTATTATTTATGGACACAATTCCTGTTATTATCATCATTATTGTCATGATTATCATCATTATTATCATGATTATCATCATTATTATCATGACTATCATCATTATTGCAATTATTATCATCAATATTGCAATTATTATCATTATTATTGCAATTATTGCAGTTATAATATACATTTTTACAACTATAATAATAACAACTACAATAATAATAGTAATAACAATAACAATAACAACAATAACGTTTTTATAATAACTATTTATATCATTATTTTAATTAACATCGTTATTACTGTAATTATTACTGTTCTAATAATTATTTTTGCAATTATACTACTAGTAAAAAGAATAATAATGATAATAATAACAATAATGATATTAATAACAATATTATAACGATTATTATTATTATTATTATACTTATTATTATTATTATTGTTATTATTACAGTTATAATATATTTTTGGGTCCTGACTTCTGTGTGTACTCTGGTCCCGTTCTCGGTGTTTTCGTGTGCTCTCCCGCTTTGTGGATTTACTTCGCTTCGCGCCAGGATTTGCCGAGTTTGTCTCCGCAAAGCTAAGTATTATAGTGGTTGTGTGTAGGAGACACCTGGTCTCTTTTGGACTTTGGCGTGTGACACGCTACATCATCATCTGTGGGGTGCACTCTTTCTCTGTCCCAAAGCAGCACTTTGTGAACTCAAAGTGTCAGAGTATAAAAGGACCACTTCACACAGGAGGAACACTGCTTGAAGATCCGTACCTCCAGTGTGCTATTTCTTGATTTTAAACTTAGTCAATACTTAGTTTTCTTTCCTCAGCTCGAGGATCCGTACCTCCAGTGTGCTATTTTACAATTTTAAAGTAAGTCAATACTTAGTTTTCTTCCCTCAGCTCGAGGATCCGTACCTCCTGGGTGGAAGGTTTATTTCATTAAGTCTCGCTCATAATAATTTCAGGGCCATTTTACTTTTTACTTTGTCTTTATTTGTTGTCTTGATACCTGCCCGACTTTGAGGATGTCAGGCGGTCCGTGATCTTGTGGTCCCTTTTGGTGTTATTCTTTTATTTGGCCTTCGACACTAAATTATGTTTCTTACATGATATTTCTTATTATTTCTTATGGTTTACACAAGTGTTTTTATGCAGAGTTTTTCAGCACTAGTTTGTTTTGCTTTTGTTTTTTGTTTGTTTTTCAAAGTTAATCTCCATTTTGGGTTGGAGATTAACTTGTTCATATTAGAGATTGGTATGTGTTCGTGCTAACACTCTGTTTAAAAATACTTATGGAGTGAAAATACATTGAGTCATTTTTGAGTATATCTGGTGTGGCTTTCACGTGCATCACCCCCGCTGTGAGCAAATTGGTGATGTACGCATCTGTGAAATTTCCCATGACTGAATTCCTGTAGACCTCCCTAATGAGTGCGATTTGCTCAATAAATAAATATGCCATCGTAGAGCTTTCACTCGGTCCCAGTCAAATGAACAAATGATATTTACATCTTAAGTTCTGGTTCTGACCAAGGCTGAATGCTTGAAACGTTCTTGGGTTCGGGTCTCCTTAACAGCACATTGCTGGTTACTCTATCTCGTAACCCCTGAAAGGCTGTAAGAAGGCTAGATGAATCGGAGTATATTAAGCTGATACTCTAGAACAGACCATAACTTTGCTATACCTGGGTTCCCACTTCCAGCAGGTGGAAGCTCAAACTGAAGGGAAGAGGAAGAATTTTATGATCTTGCGTTTTTCTTCCAAACACGTCCACGCAGACGCTCAGCCTACGCTATCTCCCTTCTCAAATTTACACACTTACACATCCAACATTCAGCACATACATCCTGTACTTTCCTTCCACCTTCTTTCATACAACATTCACACCCCCATACACAACACACACGGTTCCCAAACCTACAACTCGGGTGGTGGCAGCGTGCCGTAGGCCTGGAACCTTACATCTGTTCACTGCAGACGAATCTTTTCCCAAATAAAATCTATATTCTCGGTTGAGCCCGAACTCAACCAGACATATTGAAGTCTACTGGGTCTACGCCCCGCTACAACTGTCTTTTTGGTAGGCAGCGGTGGGATAGAACAGTATTTTTCATTATATAGTGCCTGGTCAAGCCTTTGTGCAAGTCCATCGCAAGCCAAGTAACAGGTTGCAGAGCAAGTGCTGGGGCGTGAAATGCCTCGTACACGCAATAGCGCCCTAGGAGAACCCGCTAATGAGTCCTCGGGTTCCTCTGCAAGGTCCCTGACTTTCCTCGTGCAGATAACGCTCAGTCTTTGACTTTGGGGCAAAGGTTAGAGCCCCTTGACCATCTGTCGCTCTCGATGTATGAAGAGCTGGTGGATAAATTTGAGGGGCTCAATGCCCGGTTCAATACCCTGGTAGGGAAGTACGCCAATATCATGCGTTTACTGGAGCCCAGGGCATCTGAACCTCCTCACGCTCGATCACCAGCTGCGGCCTCTGCATCGCAGGTGGAAGCGGGGGTGCATGCGGCCACGACTGACCACTCTTCTCAGCGAACACCCGCCAACCCAAGTCCACTGGACCAGGGCATAACCCTACGCGACCCGATCCCGCCTCTTCGGAGGAATCAGGAATTGGAAACCTGGTTGCGACACGTTGAGCAGGCCCATCCTTACGGGACGGATAAGGCTCTGATCCGTGCCGCCCGTGCTAGCTGCAGGGGAACGGCGGACATACTCATTAATTCCCCAGTCTTCGACGGGATCGGGACCTGGGACGAGTTTAAGGAGACCCTTCGACAACGTCTCCGGGGAACGTGTTCGTCAATAGAGTACCTACGGCATTTGGGGTCGTATGTACTCAAAGACACTTCCCCTAGGGACTTCTATCTCACGGTCGAGATCATGGTGTACCAAGGCATGCGGGATTATCCTGGTGAACTTGGTCCAGCTGAACCTCTGATGTGGAGAACTTTTCTCCAGGGACTCCCACCCTGGATGCGGGAAAAGCTCCTGCTGGTAAAGGATCAGCCACTTTACCGGGTGGTCGAAGCAGCCCAAAAAGTCTGGTACCATCGGCACTATGCCGGGCGGGTAGAGAAACCCTTGGTCAGTTTCTCGAGCGAGGCAGAGCCTAAACCTCGCTCCTCTACTCCTCGCAAGGGTCGATCCCCGGCAGCTTCCCCTCTGGTTGATCCTCTGGCTGATTTGCCAGTACGCACTCGAGAACCCCGACGCTGGTGTTCCTACCATCAGGTAGCTACGCATGACACTTCCGAGTGTCGTGCGGTGCGGGAGGGTAATCAGTGCAACCGGTGTGGCCGCCGAGGGCATGTGGCTGGGCGTTGCTTTTTTCGTGCCGAACAGCGCAGTGCACCGCCCGACAGAATCTCTCTCCTGCTCCTGGGGCTAGTTTTGCTACCTTCAACGGGGCCCGACTCGGTGTTTCGTTCTCGGGTGCCGGGTCCCTCGGTATCCTGACGTACCATGAACCAGAGGCCGTAATACGTTGTTGTAGTACGGGTGACGGGGACCGAGAAGGTGTGGTAAGATACGCGTGGAGAATCACTTGTCCTCCTTGGGCAGGGCGATTCGTGCGATGTCTTGTGAATGGCGGGGAAAGCGGACTGGCTTGTGTTGAGAGCGACACAGCCAAGCTCCTGGTACCTCGTTCGTTGGTGGACCTCTCCCTACCGGAGGTTGACGTTTGGGTCATCAACGATCAGGGAGCTCCGGTTGAGATCGAGCAATGATTCATCCTCGGCTATGCGGCGATCGTGGAGGTTTCACCTAATTGTCTTGAATACGACGAGGAATCTATGGACCAGGATTCCGGCGTCAACCTGGAAGATGTGGGCTCATTCTTCGGGGATAGTCGGGGAGCTTTTGGCGTGGCTTCCCCGACTCCAGTCGATGATGGAAGCGAACCAGATGTTCTGATGGCGAGCTTCGAGGACCATTTCGATTTTACATATGGATTTAACGACTTGGCTACAACACGGATGAGTTTGAGGTCTTCCCGGTATGTTCTTTCGAGAATGAGGAACTCCCCTCATCAGCAGGGGCGGCTGTCGTTCCCCGGGTGGATCTTGCTCACCTGTCGTCAGTTCAGCGTGAACAGCTCATGCAGGTACTTGATTGTTACCCAGATCTGTTTAACGAAGGGCTGCCTCCGGGTGTGGTGCCACACATGAAGCATAAGATCAAAACCACGGACGACCAACCTGTCCATGTGAAACAATGGCGCCTCCCGGAGAGTACGCGGCAGTATATTCGTGCAGAGTGCGACAAGATGCTTGCAGACGGGGTGATCGAGCTTTCTTGTTCCCCATGGCTCGCTCCCACTGTGCTTGTGAAAAAGAATGATGGTACGACACGATTCTGCGTCGACTACCGTGTCTTGAACGCGTAAACGGTTTCAGACGCGTATCCCATACCCAGGATGGACGCTGCCATTGATCAGCTGGCGGGTAAATCTTGGTTTAGCGTCCTCGACGCTAAAAGCGCATACTGGACCGTTGAGGTGGATGAGAGGGACCGAGAAAAGACAGCTTTCTCGGACGGCTCCCGTCTCTTTCAGTTCTCGCGTATGCCCTTTGGATTGACGACGGCCCCGTCAATTTTCAGAGGGATATCGCCGCCGTTCTCAACCCGGTATTGGGCCACCATGCGCTGGCATATCACGACGACGTCGTGATGTACAGCTCAGGGTTTGAGCAGCACCTATCCCACCTCAATGCCGTGTTGCAGTTACTCGCTGGAGCGGGGTTCAGGCTTAACCTCTCCAAGTGTCACTTCGCAACCGATACTTTTCGTTTTCTTGGCCACCTGATTACACCGGCCGGTGTTTTGCCTGACCCCGATAAAGTTACAGTGATACGAGCCATAAAAACACCACGCAGTTAACGGCACGTTCGCCAGTTCTTGGGGGCAACTGTTTTTTTTCGCAAGCATGTGCCCAATTATGCAAGAATCGCATCTCCTCTGACTCGAATCCTGAAAAAGATACAAAATTTTCATGGGGCAAACCTCAACAGGAGGCTTTTGAACGACTTAAGCAAATGCTTGCCACCGCACCTTGCTTAATCCAGCCAAATTTTGAGGAACCCTTTGAGCTTCACACCGATGCCTCGGGCACGGCGATCGGTGCTTATCTCATGCAGCAGGATAAGGATGGAGACCTCCATCCAGTTGCATATTTTTCTCGGAAGCTAAGGGACGCCAGGTACCCGACCATCGACCTGGAAGCTCTCGCTGTGGTTGAGAGCGTTAGGCATTATCACCCTTACCTGTATGGGAGACGGTTCCGTATCTTTACAGATCACAGACTGTTGGTATCTGTCTTCCACAAGCCAACAGCATCGGTAAGGATGACGCGATGGGCACACGAACTGACATTCTACGACTTCGAGCTTCTCTATAAACCAGGTCGGGTCCATCACGTCCCTGACTTGCTCAGTCGTCAGATCGCGCCCATTGATGACCTTGATAGCCCCTTATTGCAGCCTGACTTGGTGAAGCGTCATCAGCGAGACGATTCCCTTTGGCAGCAGCTCATAGAGTATCTGGAGGAGGGCCGTCTTCCGCCGAAGCGTATCCCTCTTCCACTAGAACAATTCGAACTTCGGGACCGAGTACGAACGGGTCATGCTTCAACTCGTAATCCCAAAGTCGCTGCGCGGCGCCGCTTTGGATGCGGTTCATCTGCCGTACATCAAGGTGTCGCCACCTTCAGGTGAAGTCGCTCTTCACCACAGTCTATCATCCGCAGGCCAACGGTATGGTGGAGAGGGTGAACCGGGTGGTCAAGGACGCCCTGAGCACGCTCCAGATGGATGATCCCGATGGTTGGGACGATCTATTACCGTATTATCAATTTCTCCATACACCGGAACGTAAATGACGTCCCATTGTACCTTCTCACAGGTCGGGACAGTCATTTTCCGCTTGCGGGGTCAAACCACACGATCTATTCCGAA